>NW_007728592.1:68700-74474 GCF_000696425.1 Galeopterus variegatus | reverse complement strand
CCTACAGATGAGTCTGGAGAAAATTATAAGTGAAATAAGCCAGACAAAGAAACAGAAATACCGCATGTTCTCATCATAACTGGCTTCTAGGAGGGAAGGAAGGAAGAAGGAAAGAATGAAGGAAAGAGAGAAAGAAAAGACCACAACAATACATTGAACTTTCAGAAGAAGAAAACATACCTAAGGATGCTAGGGATTGGGGGGAGGGAGGGAGGGGGGTTGGGGAGTGATAGGTCAGGCAAAGGGCATAATGAAATATGATTTGTAAGAATGAATATGCTAATAATACATAAATATTTTTTAAAGACATTGAAATGAAAGTGGGTCAGAAGATCATTTTTTCCCACCTGGCCTGATTACCATTAAGTAATCTCAAAAGCCCGAAGAGCAGACAAGGAAGGCAGGCTCTCCCATGAGACTGTTCTTCAGACTCCCAGCATTCTCCCCTTATAGGCTTGTAACTTCAGGACACACAGCAAAGTTTATAAATACCCTTCCCTATTCCTGTGCCTGTTTATAAGTAAAAATATAATGACAAACAGAGGGACACATAGACTCTGTTTTTCAGCATAACATAACTGTAAAATAATGTGACTGTCTCCTAATTGCATTATGAGTGAGTCTTCTCTGCCCGTTGACTTACTTACAATAAGGCCTCTTGCAATGAAATGCCAATAAATATGCAATTCATGAATAGTATAGCTAAAAGTCTGGTGAGAGCCATGACTTGTCTTACTGGTGGAGGCCAGGAAACTGCAAAGACAATAAACTTTGGCGTCTGCTCCAGGCTAACTGGCTGTGGCCAATGCGTACTGTTCACATGTCACTTGGGTCTCTGCCAGGCCATTAGTCATTACGCATTTTGCCCCTGTGGTGCATTAGAAATGGAGCAGGCTCTGAATGTGCTCAGAGGGAAGAGTGAAACATCACTTTATGTTCAGTCAGGTTAAGTTTTTTGGACTTTTCCCTTCCTGGAAAAGTTATACTTAAAATAAAAACTGAAATCCTTGTTAGCCAACCTTCAAATTCACTTTTCCTGTGGTTATTAACAACTGCTCACGGAAAAAGATAAAAGCTAAAGAAAACGGGAAATCTAACACAATGAAAATGGCAGATATCATTAAAGAACAATTAAACCCAGTCCCTCAAACAATCAGCTTACCTGTTTATTTATTTATTCTCCTTATTAATCTCTATGCTTTCCAGATCCTTTCTCATTAGCCCCTCTACCAGTAAGCCGCTCTGGGTGCTATCTGTTGTGTTGCTGCCCAAAGAATCTTGGGACTGCATTTTTAAGGACAATATCTTTCTGTAAGTAGTAAACCACAAAGATTAATAGCATCTCTACCCCAGACACAATAATAAAAAACAGCTGACCATTTTTTTTAACTACATTTGGTATGATCTCCAAGTAATGGCTTTATTTGCTTAGCAACTGAGTCAATTAAGTTGAGATATCTACAATGCTAAAAGCATTAAAATGAGTGTATAAATCAATCATATTTATACCTGTCACTACCTAATCAGTAAGTAAAATAAGTATATAAATAAGAATCTAAGAAGACGGTTTGATGCGATTTTTGTGACACGTGGTAAACAGAAGTTTTTCAGCTATAAAAAAGACAGACACATTTCAAACATTTTCTCAGAAAAAGGAAAAAGATTTTTGCTAATGTAACTGAACGTAAAAATTCAGAGGTATACTAACTTCCAACACAGCAGGTCCAGGGACTGAAACACGGTTTCAATCCAGTTTCTGTTAGCAGCTGATTCCCTCTGGCAGGAAGAGAGCTATTTATTAATTGAGAAGATGGCCACACACATTTGCTGCTTATGTATTATGTCATTCTTATAATTCTCAATGCCACAGAAAAAGAGGCACCCTTTTGGATTCACATTTCTGAAAATATCAACAATAGGAAATACCTGAATTGTGACGACTCCTGCCTCTTAGTTGTTATCTTAGTTTGCCAGGCGTCAATAACACGCACCACAACCTGGGTGTCTTAAATAACAGAAATTTATTTTATTGTAATTCTGGAGGCTAGATCAAGGTGTTAGCAGGTTTGGTTTCTCCTGGGGACTCTCTTGGTGGCTTGCAGATGGCCACCTTTCCACCGTGTCTTCGTATGGTCTTTCCTCTGTCTACGTGCATCCCTGCTGTCTCTCTGTGTGCCTACATTTCCCCTTCTTGTGAAAATATCAATCAAATTAGATTACGGCTCACAAAAAGAACCTCATTTTTTTTTTTCCCCTTTTTGTCTTTTTTCGTGTCCGGCAACGGATCGCAACCCTCAGTGTCGCGCCCGTACCGGACCAGGACTGGCAACGGGATTGCAACCCTCGGTGTTGCTCCCGCACCTCGCTCAGCCAGTGAGCGGCCGGTCTGTATGTGGGATCCAAACCCTCGGCGGGAGCGCCACCGCACTCCCAAGCAGCACACTGTAGCAGTGCGCCACCGGGCCAGCCCTGAGGAGGATTCTTAATGTCTGCTTTATTCTCTTGTTAAAAACGAATCATCTTGGACATAGGGATGGCATTCTGAGCTGGTTCAGCCTGGGTCCTGTGTCTGCCCATCTGTTTGGGTGGGAGGAGCATATGGAGTACAAACTGCCCAGATCCAGCCATCCTGGATTAATATCTGCCAACAAAAAGCCCTATTTTAGCAATGCTATATACTCTCACCGCTCTGATTTCAGACAGGCAAGTTTGGACCTAAGATTGTCTCCTACAGAACTAATAAGGACTGTCTAAAAGTTATTGGCCCCAATAATTAAAGTCTGTATGAAAAAGGTATAACATCTGGAAATAGATCAGGAGATAGAGCCAGGAAGAAGTGGAGAAGAGGAACAACTCAATTCCCCATCTCCTCCCAAACTACTGTCTGGCATCTCTTACTCAACAATGGCAATAATTACTCTCACCTTAAGGAGCTCTCAAGTATTGTACAGACTGGGACAAGGGGCATTTGGGTAGGGAGGTGCTATCATAGGCAGCTCTACCATGTCTACATGGAATTAAGGGTTGCTCTTAACTTATGTAAGGAGAGGAGTACTGTGCATGCCCAAATGAGACACACTGTTAATAAAAATCAATTTGGTTTGATCTCCAAACCGTTGCAAGTACTACAAGTCTTTCACCTATACCTGAATGTGATCGTCTCATAAGTATTGTTTTAGCTTACCCTATATGATAAAGCATTCAGTCAATTATACATTATCTATTTTTTATGTAAGGTGATGTGTTAGGGCTACAAAATCTGCTTAAAGATACTGTGTTAGAGATGCTTATTTTATTCATGATTTCATTTTATATAATGAAAGTCAGTATCAGTAAGTGACTTCAAAGCAGAGATAATAAATGAAGAGAGAATATCCATATAATTGTTGTCATATATATTTTATAGACAAATACTTAGCCTCAAAGAAAGAGGGATAGAGAATGTAAATCTATACATAAATGATACACTACTAACTCAATAGTTTTCATAATTTTACAGTTGAAATAAGACTACTTAGATACTTTTATCTCAAAATTAGTAAGAATTAATCTGTAATGGAGTTTTAAAAACACAGCAACAACCTAATTCTAATAACATCAGAATCTAAATCAAATATTTTCACAATATGAAGCAGATGTTTAATTGACAAAGCCATTCCCTCTGGGGTTTTAAATGTTATTTGAGCCACCAGAATCCCCCTAGGTTTTTGTATCGAAGTCAGCTTAAATATTGAGGATTGATATTTTAAAATTTAATATATAATAAATTTAAAAGAAAGGCATAGGGCCAATTTTTACACAATTTAGCAAACTTTATGTTCTCTCAACAGAAAGAAGGAAATTCACTTTCAACTTTTCATAAAGAAACATGTATTATTTTTCTTCTCTTTTATCAAAGGAACATTATAATATTTAGGTGATTAACCAAAGAAATAATAAGCAGAAAAAGAAAAAGTCTTAACTTGTAGTTCTCAGAAAATAACACCAATTCCCACGGAATGTAGACTCATATAAACTGCCTCCTCACTTACCTCCATTATCTCCATCCAGCTCAGTTTTCTCCACCACTTTTCCTTGTAAGAATTCCTAAATTTCAAGAAAGTAAATAACTGTGTGAGTTATTTTGTGCACCAGCAAAAATCCAAGTAAATATATTTTTGCACTTCTATTTCCTGACTTCAGAAATTCATCTTATATTCTTGCTTTCTTCATCCTATAAATAAAACTAATGTGGTGTGTATTTTTAGCATTGTCTTCAAAATCTCACTGTAGAGAGGCTCAAGTATATCTGGGTAAGAAGAGTAATAAGTAAACAAATGTCATGTATAGATAGGGATTATGTAAATCAACTTCGTTTCCACTTTAAGTGGATGGAATACCAGCATATCTTAAGCTACTGGAACTGATTTTTATGGTAGCAATAAGAAAAAATATTTGGAAAATATGTCCCAGCATAAGATACAGAGAATGGAGAGAAAGCAGTAAAAGGGAGAGAATGAAGATATTTTGAATGCCTACTATATACAAATAACTACGGAAACAGGTTTTCATAATGAAAAGAAATACACCATATAAATATTTATTTTTAATCCTCATCGAATCTTTACCAACTTCTACCATTTCTTTTAGGTCAGGCTTAATTTCTTGTAAGCATTGAGTTTATGAGAGCCAATCTGCTAAGTTCATTTATAGCCTGAATTTGTAGCTTTGTCTATCCATTCCTTTCTCATTTTGTATGTCCATCTATCTATCTGTTTGGAGAATTTATACTTGGAAACCAGAAATTGAATTCACCATTTCTTAGAATGTGAAATAAATTCCCAAACATGCACGTACAGGTATTGACTTAAAAACAGATACAAAGCCATACAGCTAAACAACGAGATTCTAAATACTACAAATTTATGTCTTAAATGCTTACTCAAAGTATTTACTATGAGAAAGAAAAAAGAGAATGTATGTTTCGATGATTACACATACAGGTTATGACATGCAGAAGGTCGTAATTCCTCAGTAAACCCTAAACAGGCTCTCCTTTTATTTTTTTAAAGGAATAAATGCTTACTCAAAGTATTTACTATGAGAAAGAAAAAAGAGAATGTATGTTTCGATGATTAAACATACAGGTTATGACATGCAGAAGGTCGTAATTCCTCAGTAAATCCTAAACAGGCTCTCCTTTTATTTTTTTAAAGGAATGGTTTCCTTTTATATTGGGGCGGGGGGATCCAATGAATTAAAACCAGCGCTCAGAGACCCCCTGTCAGCTCTGAGCCTTTACTTGCTCCACGCTTTGTCAGCCTCTGCAAGAGCGTCAGCGGCTCTAAGGCAAGTTTACTCAACTGCTTCTCATCACAATCACCCGCGCGGATTTACGTGCAAAGAGCTCAGGACGTCCAGACATGTGGATGTTGAAAACAGAAAGGAAGAGAGAAAGAGAGATGAAGAGAGTGACGAAAGCATTTTTGAAATGTGTCCCTTCCAACCCATTTGTAATAACTGAAGCCCTTTACTAGGGTCATTTTACTGAAATTATTATCTGTGAAAAAGAAGTTTTGTCGTTATCACTGCAGTATGCTGAGCTCACCAGGACACCTCCTGCTTTTCAAAGCAAAAGGGGAGGCAGGAAATAACTGTTATATCATTTTTTTAAATTTCCTGAAATGCAGTGATAAATTAAGGTGACTGTAGGTACTAAAGAGATCCCCAGGGGGATTGGTCCCTTAGAAGTCCTCACAGTGGCACGTTTGTGTTGCCCACCTGGAAGGGACTCT
>NW_007728592.1:65931-67512 GCF_000696425.1 Galeopterus variegatus | reverse complement strand
GTGAGGATACATGACAGCGAGGACTGTAATCCATAGACAGACAGGCAGCTTGTGAGGTAGCGTAGCATTACCAACAACTACCACAGTGACTCTCTCTCAGGAATTACAATCGGGAACCCAGACAAAGAGACCGCGAGTAGTGGAACTCAAGAGTAAGGTAGGAAACTGAAGAGAAAAGATACACCCCAAGGGGGAATAAAAGAAGAGTTGATTCCTGTTAACTACAAAGCAAGCCAATGACAACAGCAACAACTCACTAAAAAGCAGCACTAGGTCCCCAAATGACCCTCCATTTCTTAAAATGTTCTCTGGATGCCAGTCTTACTTCAGTGTGAGTGGGTTTACCCAGACTCCTGCAAGGTCTGGCTGCCATAACTATGAAATCTTTTCTTCTTATTTCCATGTAAATCCCTATAATAAAACTCCCCTAAACTTGAAGGACCTCAAGTGGTTTCTGTTCTTTGCAACCAAAGAATCTAACTAACACCAGGGGTCAGTAAAGATATCGTAGCTTGAATCTGTGGGATTTTGTAAATTTCTGTAAAGTAAAATAGATGGTTAAGAACCTGGTTCATATAACTATGGGTGACAAAAATTCTAACCGCGCATCCATGTATCTAACTCTTGGGTTCACTCTCACTTCTGACGCTTCACGCACTTGCTCTTACTAGAAAAACACTTCATTTCCTCTCACTTTCCACAGGCACCACCACGTAATGGTGCACCTTCAAATTTTATCTTAAATCCTCTACCATTCCTAAAATCCTTCAACTTCTCTGTGCTGTCCCATTTCAAGACACTAATGTCCCTGATACCAGAGTTCCTGTTCAATCTGTGGAAACTGCCTTCTAACTGATCACCATGACATTTCTTGCTCAAATTCTTTCCACTTTCATACATTCATTTAAGTCAGTCCTGTGTTTAAATCTCTCCAAGGTCATCTCATATCTCTTAAGATAAGATCAAAATCCCCTAAGATAATCTTTCAGACTCTAAAATCTGGCCCCTGTGTACTGCTCCAGCCTTTGCCTCCAAATTGCCTCAGTTCTGTTCCCCAATTATATACTGTTCTCTTTTCTCCCTCAAGGTCTTATCCTCATCCTATCACTTTGACTGAAACATTTCCACCCACCCCACTGCCTGCACTCCCACTTTATTCACCTGGCTTAAGTCTTAATTCTAATGGCAACTTAAGAGTCCCTTTTAAAAATATGGAACCAACCTAAATGTCCATCGATGGGCAACTGGATAAGGAAAATATGGTGTATATATACACCATGGAATACTACTCAGCCATAGAAAAGAATGAAATTCTCCCATTTGCAGCAACGTGGATGAGCCTGGAGAAACTTACTGAGTGAAATAAGCAAAGCACAGAGGGATAAATACCACATGCACTCACTCATAAGAGAGAAAGAAGGAAGGAAAGAAAGACCACAGTGGTACATTGGACTTGCAGAGGAGAAAGCATACCTAGGGATACAAAGTGGAATGGGGGAAAGGGGATGGGGAGGTCTGTCAGGGATAATTGGGTGGGGGACATGGGGTATAATCACAATTTGTGGTAATGGGCATGCTGCC
>NW_007728592.1:63750-65289 GCF_000696425.1 Galeopterus variegatus | reverse complement strand
ATTGGGTGGGGGACATGGGGTATAATCACAATTTGTGGTAATGGGCATGCTGCCAGTATGGGTCTGTCCATCACATCTTGAGCATGAGTGTTGATGGTCAGCTTTGTACTACATGAATATTCATAACCAATAAAAAATAAAATGCACTTCTTCAGAGAAACTTTCCCTGACACTGCATCATAGATCAGGTTTTCCTGTTGTATGATGTCAATCATCCCATATTCATCCATAACACTTAGTATATTTGAGACTATTCAGACATTTGGGACTCCAAATCATTTAGTCTTGTAGGCTTACCCTTCCTTTAATATCTATAAGTAGAACTTAGTTCCTAATATTCAACATTATGTGAAAATTGTTCGATACATATCCCCCTAAATCTTAAATATGTTTGAGATGTTTGGAGGTAAAACATAGGCTATGTAATATTCTCAAAACTGACTTTCTGGTGCTTGAGTACCTCAATAATCTTTTTTTTCCCCATAATGAATAATGCAATTTTATAAATTATTTTGAAATTCCTAAGAGTTGCAAAGTTTACATTCTTTTTTAATTTTGTCATAATATCATGCGTGTGAGAATTGGTCAATAAGAAGATAGGGAGTTGGGAGAGGATTTAACTGTTCAGAAACTTTGGAGCTGTCAGATATTAATTTTTCATTTCCTGTATACAAAGAATAAACAAATGTATGTATAGAAAATGCCATCCCAATGACAGACAAATCCCACTTCCTCATTAGTAAGACCTTAAATAAAAATTTTGAGACAGGCCAAAGGGTCATTGGAGAGAGACAACAATTTGAGGGTGTCAAGAAAGACAGGCTCTTTCCGAGGCAAACAGAAACACTATGTACTAAAGGCACAGAGAGGTATATGAGGGTATTTAAAAACAAACAGTTCATGGAAAAATGGAATTAAAAGTTAATGAAAGTCTTTCCATAGCATTTTGAAGACCCTTGTACACTTCTGAAAGGTACTGAAACTGGTGCCCAACATAAACAAAGATCAAGTACCCAAAGAGACGGTGCCATTTTCCAGTACATTCAAGTCCAAATGAAAGTTAGGTGCCAACTTAGAGATAGCCTTTTCAAAGGCAGTTGAACCAAGTCTAGAACAATGATAATCGACTGCCAGCAGGGAGACAAATGTCATATGAATTAAGGTAGAAAAAAAGTTTTAAAATTTAACCAAAATTGATTGCACTAAGATAACATCAGTAGGTGTCTGAAGATTGTTACTGTAATTGGACCCCGATTTGAAAAAGTAAGCTGTGTGTTTCAATGATAAGATCTTTTTCCATCCTTGTGTACAATGTGCTCTAGAATTTCTGATTGGCTAATTTTTCTCCTATTTCCCAGCATCCTACCGTATTGTTAGATGTCTCTCTCACTCTGTCTCCTTTCCTCTCTTACATCACTAAACTGATCTTTTTCAATCTGTCCCACAGAATTCAAAATTTTTCAGATTTCAATATGTCTAGCAATTTATTTCTAATGTGGGGTCTACCTAGTTTATCTCAGCCATGTCTTATAGATCCTC
>NW_007728592.1:62735-63502 GCF_000696425.1 Galeopterus variegatus | reverse complement strand
GTACAATGTGCTCTAGAATTTCTGATTGGCTAATTTTTCTCCTATTTCCCAGCATCCTACCATATTGTTAGATGTCTCTCTCACTCTGTCTCCTTTCCTCTCTTACATCACTAAACTGATCTTTTTCAATCTGTCCCACAGAATTCAAATTTTTCAGATTTCAATATGTCAAGCAATTTATTTCTAATGTGGGGTCTACCTAGTTTATCTCAGCCATGTCTTATAGATCCTCTCTCTGATACCCAGAAAAGCCATCAAGGCAATTTCCTAGATAACAACAGTTATCTTCCAAAGAAAAACAAGCATTCTATAAACATTTCTTTTTTCTTATTGTTATACTTGTATAATTCTTTGTTTCTTTTGCATCTCTTTTCTCCACCAGACTGATAAGCACCGTGAGCATATAGGCCATACCTATTTTCTTCTTTTCTTAATTGCTAGCATTTAACATGGTGAGAATAAAGTAAGAGTTCAATATATATTTCATTGATTAATAAATTAATATGTGAATATGTGTTAGTACGTCTTGGCACAGATTGAGAGGTATTGCTGATACCCTCCTGTTCCCCTCCCACTCCACACACACACAAAGATTCACCTTTTAAGATATGAATACCATCCTTGAATGACAATCCTCTTGATTGTAGAGTATGTGGCGATGATGCTTAGGGCTCGATTGGGAATGGGAAGATGAGTGGTCTGCAGACCTGGATCTGGCTCCTTGAAATGTCATATGGCCTCGTCTACTGCCTGGAGCAGAGTCAAAG
>NW_007728592.1:60208-61465 GCF_000696425.1 Galeopterus variegatus | reverse complement strand
GGAAAAAAAAAAAAAAAAAAAAAAAAAAAAAAAAAACGTCCTTTTGACCAAGGGAAATGTCACCAAGTATTTTTTTTAATTAGTCTACATAGTTTTATTGTGAAGAGGTTTCTGATCCAAAATTTGTTCACTATCAAATGAATGGACAAAATTGTTTGCCTAGCTGCCGTGTATTCTTGTAGCATATCACAATGTTTTGCAAACTAGCAGTGCAACTCCTCTGAGGTTTCTCATCAAGTATGTTCTTAACACTGAAGATACCATGAGTTATAAAAGAAGCATGCATTGTTTCTTAAATTAGAAAACCAAAAATGCTAAAATGATTTATTTACGTTTTTATTTATACCCTCAAAATGAAATGGAGAGTTGAAACCATTCTATAAATAATTTCAAAATAAATATAACCTTATTTTCCTCAATTATCTAAATACTTAGGTGAAAATAGGGTTTTAAAAAAATTATTTACTATGTCTAGAGACTTTCCAAGCTGTCCACTTTTTCATTGGAACTGAGGATGCTTCTTAAAAGTAAACCTTCTTAATAAATATGCTTTTAAAGAAGAACAAGTGATTATATTATAAAATGTTTTGTGACTGGTGTATAATTATATCTGCTTGCTCAGAGACCATCACATGGATTTCTTTCATATTAAAACTTAGCTCTCAGGTGTACTAATTCTGTCCAAGTTTTCTAAGCACGTCATTTACTCTGTTTCAAGTGTCACTGGTATAATGATAGAAAATGTCCAATACTGGCTATTACAAGTTAGGTTCAAATATGAATAATGCATTATTTCCAACAAGCCAAATCCTTGGATTTCACTTCATGTGGGCAGTATTTCCTGTCTTCTGTTTTCACTGGCCATTTGCCTGTTTTTACAGTACTATGCACCACACATCCTGTTTATTAGTTTAAAGGAGTTTAACAAGGGGATTTATTTTATGTTTTTCTCTGCCCACCAAAGTGCAATTTACTACTCTTATAAAAAGCAGTTTCCCCAGAGTCTTCACACTGTGTCTCATTATGACTCTCTCTGTGACATTACGTATGATGTTCAAACAGATACCTTCCTGACCATCGTCCAGGCTGACTTTCCTATCATGAACATTGCCCAATGGCAATTTCATTGTTAATTTGGTTTGGGGCTTAAAAAATATGTTCTATTCACTTCTTGAATATTCAAAATATTTTTCAATTTTACATTTTGTTCATCATGTTCTTCAAAAGAACCCACTTGTATCCAGTTCTGATGCAATG
>NW_007728592.1:57278-58629 GCF_000696425.1 Galeopterus variegatus | reverse complement strand
GGTGATGGCGGCAGGGATGCAGGCTGTGGATACTCCCAGAGTGAACTATGTTGATTCTATCCTGATCATATACATGAACTCGTGTATAGTGCGAGGAGGAATGATACACTCAGTTCTCCTCAGGTGCAAAGGATTCAAAGGAAAGTAGGGAAATGGCCAGTCACGAGCACAGAACTCCCATATCAAACCTCCTGTTAGAGGTTTCCGGCTCAGGCCCTCATTCCTGGTGGAATCAGCTTTTCCCAGGAAGGCAGGGTGAAAAGCAACACATTGTGGTGACTATGGGTATGAGCGGCCTGTGGCTGCTTTTATGGAAAGGGAGCACTGTAACAGAGAAGCAGCATGGTGCAGTAGCTGAGTGAATGGAATCAGTTGCCTGGGTTCAAATCCTACATTTAACTATTACTACCTGTGTGATTTTGAAAAAAATACCCAACCTATCTAAACTTCGGTCCCCTTTCTGTATGACAATATTAGTAAAATTATACTACTTCCCTCCAAGTGTTCTTGCGAAAATATCCACATATGGCACTTATGGTAGCAGGGGATTAGCAAGCAGATGGATTTAAATTGTTTGTTGTCATTTTTCACATTTTTGTGAAGAGCCCATTTCTATGTAGGTATAGAAACTACCTCAGTTAGCGTGACCAACTGTCCCGGTTTGTCACAGACTGAAAGGTTTCCTGGACATAGGATTTATAGTGCTAAATTTGGGTAAGTCTTGGGCAAACCAGGATGTTTGTCACTAATTCTGTATTACTCATACTATTAGGGAAGTTACAAGCCTTTTTGCTGTATTCCAATTAAAGTACTTATCTCTATGACTTGTATTCTTTGCACTACCTAGCAAACAAGGAGAGGGAAGTATAATTATTAATGAATACTATTCTTTGGGGAAAAGTAGCAACTAAAGTATTCACAGAGTAGGATAAAATCTCCATGGAGGCAGGGAGTCCTTTTGTGTTAGAGAGGACTCTTTAAGAGATAGTGACTATTTTTTTTTNAGCAAAGTGGAGGGAACACAGCTTACTTTATAGTAACTTCATCTTAGTCCCTAGCATGGCTGCTTGAACAAACTATATTCCATTACACTGATGTTCTATTTACAGAAAAGGTCTTATTATTTATCATTTATGTAAACTGCTTGCCTAGTTCCCTTAGAGATCCATCAATCTGGACTAAAATATGCCCTATCATATTCCCTGATGCTACAGCTACCAAGTCACTCTCTAATGGTCCTGACATACCGTGGTGTAAAGTTAAAGACAGCAGAACTAGAAGAGCCAGCCCATGTGACATGGCACATGGCTAATGCACCTCCATGGAGATTACTGATTATATTTTTTAAATT
>NW_007728592.1:54513-55929 GCF_000696425.1 Galeopterus variegatus | reverse complement strand
GAGGCAGGGAGTCCTTTTGTGTTAGAGAGGACTCTTTAAGAGATAGTGACTATTTTTTTTTCTCTACTTATTAGTTTTTTTTTTACAATTGTCCTTTTGCTTCACTGTTAACAGAGTGGTTGCTAATACGATCCCTTTTGGATGGAAGCAGAAATGAGAAGCTGATGAAGCTGCCATTGCTCTCTGCTACTCAGCCATCTGCAGAGGAAACTATTTCCTGATTATTTTTCTCCTATGGGTGGTCATAGGAGCAAAAGAAAAAGCAATGTAAGCTGCTCTGGAATGGAAGGTGGGAGTGAGATGAGGAAGTGCTGCAAAAAGCATTTGTCTAAGGCTGAACTTTGGGGGAAAGCAGGGGACTTTTTTTGTTTCATTTTGCTTTTGTTTCATATTACTATATTTCATACATGATTAAAGCATTTGGTAGGATTGTGACATCTTCAAAAGGCAATTTCACAAAAATATTTAGGGTTACAATATTAAAAACTGTTCATTTTCTGAGTTCATCAGAATGAAGGATTTCCTGGTTTCTGTCTCTCCAGTCAGCCACCAGCAGCTGGAGAGGCACTTGAGTCCCCTGTCTCCATGCCTGGTGTTGCCTAAGATATAAACCACAACAGTTACCTCTTAATGACTTGTGAACAGAACTCACTTACAAAGCTGGAAAGGGATTGAGTTTCTTCTTGCAGATGGCCAAATACCGTTTTACATGACTAAACAACTCTACTTCCCATGTCCTTATGTCAGACATCAATGTGTAGAAATTGAAAAGAATCATCTTTCTTGGTGAACATGTGACATTTTCATTTTAAAAATATTTAGACAGTAACATACTAGTAATCATAACTATATGCTGATCATATAGCTGACACTGAGCTGATAATCCCTTGACATATATTACTTCATTTCTTCCTCACAACCATGGAGGAGGTGGATTGTAAGCTCTGCCACACAGAGGAGGGAGCTGGGGCTCAAAAATGTAGAGAAAATAACTGATTCAAGTCTCACTGGTAAAATGAGCAGAATCTGGCTTTGAACACAAATTTGACTGGCTCTAATGCCCACAGTCTTACCCACACTTTACACTTTTATAATACTTAAAAGCATCTATACTGGACACAATAAGACACACAACGTGAATAAAACACAGTGTCTATCTTGTCTAAGGGTAAAAGACCCTCTTCATCCCCTGGGCAAAAACCCTCACTCTGTGACTCCAATCCCAGTTTGGGACCCTGCACACACAGGTTGCTTTCTCTCTGGTTTCCACCTTCATCTTTTGGTTTCCTACCTGATCCCATCTGCTCTCTACTCTTCTCTCTCTTTTCTTTTCCTTTCTTACAGTCACCCTCAGAGGCCCACCAGAAAGAGCCTCAATAACTCCTTAAAACATGGGCTCAAATTGTGAATATGCAA
>NW_007728592.1:50793-53286 GCF_000696425.1 Galeopterus variegatus | reverse complement strand
CATAGAATTGATACACTACACAGCTATTAAATAGAATGAAGTAGATATATATGAACTGATTTAAGACGTTACCTTACATGTTACTAAGAGAAAAAAGCAATCACAGAATAATTCTTTGAGCATGATATAAATTATATAATTTTTTAAAATCCAGATTTGTATTTGTGTGAATGTGTAGGAAACAGGAGAGGCTTAGGTGGATATACGACAAAGTGTTAATATGGGTTGCCTCTGGGAGAGGGCAAAGGGATCAGGGAAGGTGCAAAGGGGGTGAAGAAAATATCTGAATAACACTCGATACCTGTAAGTTAGTTGCAGTATAAAAATAAATTAGGATCCAACTTTCTTGAGCTGTCCCAAATACATTCTCATACATCCTTTCCTACCTACGCAGTAAATACAAGCAGATGGTGTCGGTTTCACATTTCATATATAAAGACTGTGCAAATGAGTTGGGCAAATTACATTCTTAACAGTTATCCCTGTAGGCCGGTAATCACATGTGAACCCACCAGAAATTCAAATTCAAAACTATGAATGTCATGAGCACATGAGCCATGCCCCTAGGAATTTCATGCAGTCATCCGTGTACTCTTACCCATCCAATATTTTTGAATGCCTAGCATATGCCAAACAAATATTGAAAATATAGCAATGAACAAAATATAGCATTGTTTTCATAGAGCACTTTCTAGTGGGGTGAGAGAGGTAATATGTTTTTAAAAATAAACAAATATATAATTCTAGGTAGTAAGTGCTGTTGAAAAAAAATATTGCAGGGCAAGGGAATACAAAGTGGCCGAGAATGGTATTTGAGATAGAATGGTCAAGGTAGACTTCTCCAGTATTTAGAGAGGAGCATAAACAAATTGGCATGGGAGCAGGGAGGGAGGGCATGTGACTAAGAATACTTCAGGGAGAAGAAATAGCAGGAGAAGCGCTGGAAACAAGAATATGGTTGATATGTTCAAGGAACACTCAGGAGTTCCTTGCAGCTGATGTTGAGGGAGAATAGTGGACTATCAGAAAGGCAGTAGGAGCCTGGTTCTCTTGATCAAAGGGCCTTTGTAAAGTTTAGGTTATGGTGTGTGGTCACAAATTTAAAAGAAGCAGTCGGCAAGGTTGTCTGTTGTTTTCCCACCATATATTCTCCAGCTCAGGGCCATGAGTTTTTCCAAGCAGTTAATATAGTCACAGAGAGCAGATCATTGAGGTTATATGCAAGGCATGGAATCTGACCCTGGGGAGGAGTGAAAATGAGAACATAGGGAGGTGGTAGACAGTGGAAAATCGTCAAGGTCAGTGGATTAGAAGTCCTGGTAGGGTTGAAGAATTGACAGATTTGTTTTTAACTTGCGTACATTGGCTATGGAAATGCAGGAGGTGGTTGTTAAAGAGCGCACGCTTAACACTAAATTTTGGAGGGGGTAACATTATTTGTAATAGCCACTTCTAGAATATGATTGAGAAAACCCTGGATTTAGAAGTAGGGTTGATGGTTTGATTTAAGGATCCTGTCTTAGTCCTTTCAGACTGCTATAACAAAATACCCTAAGCTAGGTACCTTATAAACAACAGAAATTTATTTCTTACAGTTTTGGAGACTGAGAAAGATGGTTCCTTCTCACTGTGTCTTCACATGATGGAAGGGTCACTGTAAGTCTCTGAGTCTTTTTATAAGGGCATGGATCCTACAAAGGCTCTGCCCTCATGACCTAATTATCTCCTAAAGACCCCCATCTCCTAATACCATCATGGTGATTAGGTTTCAACATATGACTTTCGGGGGGGAACACAAACATTCAGACCGCAGCAGATCCTAAGGGTATTCTCGGGGGGGGTGAGAAGTGCATGACCATGGCTTAGGGAAATCATAGAGAAATTTGAAGTGAAAAAAATAACCATGAAAGTGTAGTCTGACAGGTTGAGAATGGAATGAGGGCCACGTTGCCCCTCTCTTTAGCCCAGGATCTAGCAGGGCCACAGCAGATAGCAGATTGGGTCAAACTCACTATCAGATCTCTCACATGGGAAACCTTCATCACTATTAGCACCCAAACACTAAGCAAACGTAAAACTCCGTGATTTGCCATAGACCATGGTTGTCTCTGCTAGTAGAGAATCTGATATAGTTTTGAATGGGGACAGCACATCATACACAGGTTACTGATCAACTAAAAGGAAAGAAGAAAGGCAGCATACTCTAGGTGCTAGAAAAAAACTTGAAAACTAATGGTAAAAGGCAAATTCTAGCAGCCAGCAGCAACACAGATAACCTTCCCATGTTACAAAGAAAGGTTGGCACTACACATATGGTTATTAAAGCTTTCAGTTCGAGGAATTTTTTTCTGTGACACTTTTTAGTTAGTAAATTTCACAGAGAGCAATGGTGCTTCAATAGTGACCAATTAGACAACATAAAAATAATAGTTTACATGTGTCATGTATTAAGAACTAGGCCAGGGGCCGGCCCGGTGGCGCACTGGATAGTGC
>NW_007728592.1:49688-50137 GCF_000696425.1 Galeopterus variegatus | reverse complement strand
CAAAAGACAAAAAAAAAAAAAAAAGAACTAGGCCAAAAACTGAATATCCATTACTTTATTTTGTTTTTACAGTAGCTAAAGAAGGTAGAGAGTATTGTCACTTCCCATGGTACACATAGGGAAACTGAGGTTCAGAGACATTAAGTAATCTGCCCTGTTCATATAACTCTTCAGAGGCAAAACCTAGACATGAAATTCAACATGTCTGACTCCAAAACCTTTGATTTTCACCTCTGTTATTTACTGCTAAATTTCTTATGAAGTAAGGTAAAAAGCAACCAAGAATGCAAAGGAATCATGAATCGAAAATTACAGTGTTTATTAAGCAATGATTTGCATTCCCTTTGCACTTAATCAGAATAAGGACCGGTGTCAAGTAGATGAAATGGTCCCTAGGAAATTACCAGGCAATACGGTCTACAATAACTCCAAAATACAGGGCTGGCCCG
>NW_007728592.1:48921-49583 GCF_000696425.1 Galeopterus variegatus | reverse complement strand
CAGTATTTTTAAAAAATCAAAATTAACATTCTAATAAGATTATCTTATGAGGCAATCTTACTGCTAATGTAGACATTGCTCTCATTTTTCCTCAGATATTGGGAACATGTATTCCATCATCAGTAGCTACACAGGATATATGGCAAAAAGATTTGGATGATTCATTAAATGCAGAGCTTTGGCAGCACATATGGGGAAGTGTTTATAAAGCAGTTCGGGAAACAAGACTGCAACAAATTCAGGTTAATATTCTTCCCAGAACCTGCTGGTCCCCATCCAGATAGGGTTATAGACAGATGCTTCATTTTGGGAATGCTGAAAATGCAGATCTGTTATTCTTCATTACATCAGTTCAGACCTGATCTTTACTTAAAGCAATAAGTATAACTCCTTTTCATCAGTACTAGGGTCTTTGGGTGAGTAACTCTAGAACATAGCACATTATCAACAAAACAATAATAAGTACTTTGTTTTGAGTCCTGCAACCAGTATTTGAACAGAGAATGAACAGTACTCACGCATAAGCCATTAAGAAGACTTCCAGGACAGGATTACCAACTAACATGGTATTAGGTGGAGTCTGAATTGTTGTTTTTATAAGGCAGAATCTGGACTCCTCACTGATTCTTGACCAACAGCCTTTGCCAAAGAATCAACATCAC
>NW_007728592.1:46059-48170 GCF_000696425.1 Galeopterus variegatus | reverse complement strand
AGATGAACCAGTTCTGCTGAGTTCTGAACCTCATTAACTCCTCTTGGTTTGCCCTCTGAGCCAGACTGGCCTGAGTGAGCTCCAGCAAAATCTAAGGAATGTCAGGTGATGCCTCTGTCAGTCAGCAACCAGCGGGAGAGCCGGCAACTGGCCATGCAGGGCTGCTCTGGCACTGGTGAAGGGTCTGGTCATGGGACTAAATAAACATCACTCACAAAGTTCTTGGCAGTGATGAAGTTCCTTCTGGCTGCCCAAGGTGGCTTCCATGGGAGGCAGAGGGCATTTTTTGGGAAACCACTTGGCCCACTGTCCTTCCAGGCTGGAGGTTGGTTGGTCTGACTCCAGTCTCGTAGGGATTGTGCTTAGAAACCACTGTCACTGCTTTCAAGTAATATATGCATGTGTAGCGAGCTACGTGTCTCTGTCATTAAGCTGTCGTGCACCATCAGCACCCTGGGAGGGAATCTGCTCCCTATGTGTCACACACAATCATGAGCCACAAAGAAGAGATAGGTCGGAAGGTGAAGAAAGCACTGAGGGCATGGAATCTTGGAAAGGGAACTTTGAAACAACCACCACAACAACACAGTTATTGAGTTCTTAGCTTGGGCCAAGCCTTGTGCTAAGAGCTTTGTATCAATAATTTAAAGCCTCACAATAATCCGGTGAGGCAGGTATTGTTAGCCCCACTTGACAGCCCCGTTGGTCACGTGTTGAAGTTAGCAAGCTTTTAAAAAACAGCTCGACTGAAATCTGGCTGGTCAGATTGCTCCTCCATTAACCAAAATTCTATTCACTGGAGTCCCAAACAGACATCTCAGGATTTCCAGGAGCACAGTCCCTGTATGCGCCAGCTGGCCCCTGAGGCAGCCAACATTCTTTGGGCTGCACACCCGTGATGGGAAGCTGGAGTCCAGCCCTCCACACAGCTGGCTTACGAGCAAGCCTCTATTTTCCCCCTGGAACTACTTCTGTCTGCAGGTTTGCAGTGCTCAGGCCTTTTGTTAAATCTGGCTGGACTGTAAATGAGAATGATACTTTGCACTTCTACCAGGCCTGTTATCTGAAAGTCTTAAAAGACTTCACAAGTTATGTCACCCAACCACCCTCTCCCAATAGTGTAGGTATTTCAACAGTTTCAGAAAGGAGTATCAGCAATGCAGATTTAGTCATTTGTTTGAGGGTTTTAATAATCACTTAATCAGTTGACAATCAAGCGTTGAAAGCCTTTACTGAGGCAACGGATGGCAAAGGCATTCATTTCTAGATATTAACCAAACTTTACTACAAGCTTTAATAGCAGTGTTTCCCTTGTTTACTGCATCAAAATCTGTGTCTCTAATGGGGTACCATCCAAGCCATATCCCCTTTTCATGCTATTAAATAACTTCTACCGGGAGCAGGGAAGACAGTGACAGCTATAGCCTAATGCCTCCAACCTGGAAAGTTCCACCCCATTATTTCCTTTGCATGAACATAAATGCATCAGTCTCATTTTAAGCTCACATGAACCAAGGATGTTTACATGAAAACTTGTCGATGGTATCGACCCCCCAGAGTGTTATGAAACAGACTCTGAAGCTGAACTGCCTGTTTTAAATCTCAGCTCTACCATTCACCGTCTTTATGTCTTGAGCAGGTTACTCAACTTCTCTATGTCTCACTTTCACCATCCATAAAATGGGGTAATAAAACAGTTTCTACCTCATAAGTTTGTTGATGAGGATCAAATAAGTTAAGGTTATTATTAAAATTGCTTAGAACAGTACCTGGCAAATAGCAAGCACTATGAAAGTATTGGCTACTTACCATAATAATTAATATTAATGTTATAAGTCTGTACATGAAGTAAACCATGCTGCACCTGCAGTACTGTTTGTTCCTTTTCTGCATGATTCCAAAAAAACATTTTATCTTGATGTGGAGGTTCTTACTTACAGCTGACCCAGGGAGAAAATCACTCACCCAAGTGAATAAACGCACACTCTGATGTGACCTATGTAGATTATCTTCTCAAAATCAACATGTGGATTTACCTTTTAGAGAAAATGTTGTGATTTGCCATATTTTAATGTCCCATTTTAATGATTCATTGACCTTTGAGTTTGCCT
>NW_007728592.1:38784-44838 GCF_000696425.1 Galeopterus variegatus | reverse complement strand
ATAGCTTTTTCCTATTAAAGCACCTTTTTCAATTTTTCAGACATCTCTTCCTTATGTTTTAGCAGTTTGTTTCAAACCAAACTTTCATTTCCTCTGCTCCTGTTCTGAAAGCTCTCTATGTTACCATTGACATTGCATTTCCTCGTTTCAACACAGCCTCCCATTCAGTCATCTTTCTCCCTTTTCAAACTTCAGTTCCTGTGTCCGGACTCACAACTCAACTTCCTTTCTTTTTCCTTCTTCATATTATCTGGCTCCTGTCCACTGGATTTCAGTCCTATTTTGTTTCTACACCAAAAACTTTCTCCCTCTAGGACTTTAACATAAATTCCTAAAACTTATAATTTCTATTAGTGATCATTCCACACATCCCCAACCCCATCAGCCCCTGAAGAAAAAGATGCCTTAATCCCACCTTCTATTGCATGTGTAATACTCTGAGACCATCTTAGGGAAAGTCAATATTTTAATGACAATTCAACAAACAGTATAGCTCCGAAATACAACATTGGGAATACTCCCATTTGGGCCATATAAATCCCAATCTTTAATGAGGAGTTTCCTTATTCATTTCAAATAGACACAGACAAGTATGGTAAATTCCTCAGAATGAAACATGACTGACAGGTAAATAGTACCCAGGAGGATGAATGAAAAAAAACCCAGTGGCCTCCACATATTCCAGCCTCCCCTTACAGCATTTTCTGAACAGTTCTAGAGTGTCCCTGGGTCAGCACAGTGAGCACAGCAGCCTGCCAGAGAGCCAGATGTTGCTGTTGGAAGACATCAGCAACACCTCGTGCACACAGCCATGGGTCTACAGAGGAAAGACTAGACGGCAAATAAACTTTGATCCTTTTATTACAGTCATTCAAATTGCAATTGCTAGAAAATATTGTTGTGTTGAGCAATTTTTCTCCTTGGAGTACCTGCATTAGACAATGGAGATTAGAAACAAAGATACTAAATTCTTAATTAAATGACGAGGAAACTGAGGCAGAGAGAGACCAACGTTCACTGTGTTAGGAACATGCTTTTTGTTCTCTACTAGAATGAAACAGACCATGTTCCACATTTGAGCTTAATAACCATGTGGAGCCAGCACAGCTCCAGTCTCCACTGGGAACATTTTCCTTGGCATCAGTCTGAGCATTTTGGATTAAACACTGTTCTTTCTGAACTGACAAAGAACTTAGGTAATGTCTTCTTTGTGAGAACTTTAAAGCTATATTGGCAATGAAGCTACTCACACTTCGAAAACTCCCTTTTTCTAGTATCACAAAATAACCAGTGTTATATGCAATAGGAAAGAGCATTTTTGTGTTAAGTGAAGGTTTACTTTACCCACTGTTAAGGTGTATCCATCTGTTGAAACCATTTATTGGTACTTGGAAATACAAAGTAGCATTTTAGAACATTTACTGAAGAAATATGATGTGTCTGACTCATAACACAGGAGTCATCTCAAAGATGGACTGTGCTGTGAAATTAGGTACTCAGACAGTACAAACAGTGGTGAACTTCCCTTAGGGATGGCAGGGGTCTATTTCATTTTACTCAATTGTCCCCATATCAGGTCTTTTTTGTCATTTGGTGATAAATCCCTATTGACAATTGGAAATGCACTGAAAAGAAGCATTTCCCTCAGCAACATTCTTACCACACTCGTGACAACTGCCACCATTGCCTGCAGCACCTTTACTACAGCTGTGCCCACAATCATCACCACTAGTCTGCAGCCATTCTCCCAGCCACCACCATCGCCATCACCACCATCCCTATCACCACAATCCCTATCACCACCATTGCCATCACCACTATCCCTATCACCATCAACCCTGTCACCACCATCGTCATCACCACCATCTCTACGACCACCATGCCTGTCACTGCCATCTCTATCACCACCATCCCTATCATCACCATCACCACCATTGCCATCACCACCATCACCATCACCACCATCCCTATCACCACCATCGCCATCACCACTATCCCTATCATCACCACCATCACCATCACCACCATCGCCATCACCACCATTTCTATCACCACCATCGCCATCACCACCATCCCTTTCATCACCATCACCACCATTGCCATCACCACCATCACCATCACCACCATCGCCATCACCACCATCACCATCACCACCATCCCTATCACCACCATCACCATCACCACTATCCCTATCATCACCATCACCACCATCACCACCATCGCCATCACCACCATTTCTATCACCACCATCGCCATCACCACCATCCCTTTCATCACCATCACCACCATTGCCATCACCACCATCACCATCACCACCATCGCCATCACCACCATCACCATCACCACCATCCCTATCACCACCATCTGCCATCACTACCATCACTATCAGCACTGGCACCATCCTTCCTGCCACCGTCTCCACTGCTACTACCACCATCCTCTCTACCAACATGACCACCAAACATTTTTCAGTAAATTTCTTTTCCTTTTCATCTTATTTTGTAAGCATGTAACGTGCTTCTATTGCCTAGCTTGAATTCCACTTTCTATACAAATCCATCCCAGCCAGAAATATCTATGACTATCTATACTTCTCTCAGCTGCTTTGTGTGAATATTACTAGATTATAAGCTCCTGGATATTTTTTCCTCACTGCCTTTTTTCTCTCATCATCACGTCATAGTATAACAGCTTCCTTGCCCATAATAGGCACTCTACAGCAAGGTGATAAAGATTAAATAAATAAAATAGAAAAAAAAATCATCCTATGTTTCCCTTCCATTCTCTACTCCTGTTAGCATGCCTAAAAGTAATCAAATGGTGAGACTTCAGCAACAGGAGGGACACTAGGGAGTTGATTACACAAATCCTAGGATGTTAGTTATCAAATAATCAAAACTTGGTTGTAGTTATTGTGGATCTTTACCCCTATTATTAAATTCTCTGGACCTCTAGCTAAAAAAAAATAATATTCTGAAAAATGACATGTACCCTCTCATAAAAACAAAACAAAACAAAAACAAAAACAAAAAAGCACTGCTAACAGATGGGACAGTAGGATTAGTGCAGATTGATAGCATTGAATTCTTGCTCAGGCTTCAGTCACTTACCCTAGCAGAGACTTCCTTGGGGGAAGGACCAGATAGAATTACAATAGCTCACAATTCCTCGTATGGCATGTACCAGAAGACTCTGGGACAAGCTAAGATGTCCATTAAGGAAAATTACAGAGTTATTTTTCCCAGGGATCCTCTGGCTATATTAATTAATTTTCTATCTATTTTATTCATTTTCATACAATCTCTTCTCTGCAGGCAATTTACATGGAAGGAGAAATACTTTGATGGGTTCTAAACTCCTTTGCTACCCTGCTGCAATTCTAGGATTTTCTATCATTTATGGATAGGATCTGTTTTTACAAATCCCCTGAAACATGAATCATGATTCTAGCAGCAAAAAGAAACATTCCTGAAAGTACTTTATCTCAGCCATGGCCTCAAGTCTGCCCTTGCAAAGTTTGGGATTACGGAGGCAAGCTGGAAAGAGACTGTCAGCATCTTTCACATGAGATAATAGTAATAATTCCAAAAATGCTTTTGTCTTGTTGCAACGACTGTCATCAGAGAGGCTCACATTTTCCTCACAACAGCAGCATCATTACAGGCATGAATCACTCCAGAGAGCAGGTGCTCAAGGCAGAAGGGAAGGTTTATATGTTGCAGCCTGAAGAGTTCAATCACGGAAGATGTATGGTTTGATGGTCGCCTGGTTTCAGGGATTAAGGAGGAGGTTATTTGTTCCACTGCCAACTCTTCCCTAATAAACTTCTCCAACTAGGGTTCATCTAATCATTATCTGTTCAAACTGTTAAGATTAATTTCTTAGCCTATGCAATCAGAAAAAAAGTCTTGCACTGTGATTCTTGGTTAAAGTTGTGCCAGAAACATTAGGATCTAATGAATGGAGTCTTGGCCTAAAAGCCAACCTGACCTGATTCTTTTGCCAAGTTCATCTCTGACCAATTCAGTCACTATTCTTGATGAAATGGGCTCAGCAGTGAGTTTCTTAGATCCTCAAATAAGTAATTAAACTGCTCTGACCTGAAATTCCTTATCTCTATAACGAAGGGATTTCTTATGTTGTTGTGAAGCTATAATCTCCCCATAGACCAATTCCTCCCTGATAGGGAAGAAAGCCTGTGAGTTAAACTGTCTTTTTCATGCCATAGCATAGTGAAGGCATAAATTAGCTTTTTGCTTTGACGTATCTTTTATTTATTCAACAAGGATTTACTGAGTTTCTACAATGTGCTTGGCATTTTGCTAAGTACCAGGTATACAATGGTGACCAAGCACAGAAATATTTACTCGCCTTGTGGGACCTATAACTGAGTATAGGAGCTGTATATTAATAAAGTAACCACACACATAAGTGTATAGTTACAATTTTGATAAGTACAAAGAAGGAGAAAAGCATAATACCAAGTGGGATCCGAGTACCACTCCCCCCTCACATCTACTCAGGCTGAATGTGAGAGCAGAGCTATTTGAGGTAGAAGGGAATGGGAGAGAGTTTGCCACAGGTTGTGGAGGGTCTATGGCAGCCAAGCCACAGTGAATGCTGTGCCACCTTTGATGAATAGGCGGTGGTGCAAAATTCAAGCAACAGCAGCATATTCATGCTGAATCCGTGTTCACAGATAGTGAGCTGTGAAGTCGTGTTAGCAGACCTCTCAGTAAAGAGGTAACCACTGTGTCATCGTGCCCCAAAGAATATCACGTGACCACAAAAGGATGTCTCTCTGTGTCTAACATGCCTCTAGGTAGGAAAAAAGCCCTGAGAACTTAGAACCAATGGCAAGCTGAGGGTTTCAACTGTTCCTTTTCTATTTTCTGTGTGACTTGCAGTGAGCACAAAAAATGAAAAATGGCGTTGTCTTTCCCAGAATCATCTTTATGTAGAATCTCTTTACTGCATTTTTCTTGCAGTTTTAGACTATCTGAAGATGACAAAACAGATGATTTTTGTACAAAAATATGATATTCTGCTTTATCAATAACCCATGATCTATATAACAAATAGTTGTGGAATTGAAATACAGAAACCAGAGTCTATTAAACCATTAATCTGTTAGCCTCCATGGGGACTGGCAGACATGAACATGCCTGTGAATATTACCATGACTCCAGATCAAGCACTTCACTGAAAGTTGGTTTTCCCAAAAACTTTTTGCAAAGGTTTTATCTGTTTTATAATCACACACATGCTATTGTGTATGAAGTCTGGACTCTGTGCCCCCACTTCCCTGTTCTCTCCTCACCTGCCTGCCCCTCTCCTCCCCACCCCCACCCCCACCATGATCAACGACTTTTCCATCAACCCATAGAGAGAGAAATGTAAAAAGAGAACACTAAGTGCTTTTTCTGTCCTCACTTCTGAGGATCTGGAGTAATGTTGCATCAGGAGCAAGAAGTTCTGTCTACCACTGTGACCCTCACTGCATTGCCTCTAACTCAAATCTCTTTGTTCTTTCCCCATTTAATGGCTGGCTTGATTCCCATCCAGTCCCACCTCCCTCCACTCACGCTTTAGTCCACCTCCTCTTGGCATGATTTCTAGCGGTGACTGCCAAGCCTAACTGTGCTGTGCCTTGCTGCAGGCTGACTACTTCTGCAGTGCCTGCCTGCAGCTCCCTGTCCTCACCACACCCCTGCCTTCTCTCTCCCTCAACTCATTTTCCCATCCTTTGCCCAATGCCAGGACTCCCAATCCACAGCAATTCAATTTTAGAGGTTGAAAAGGTGTTTCTACTCTCTTGCCTCATAATTTTTCTGCCTTTTAAAAAAGTTTTATTGTTTATGCAAGAAAGATATTATTAAAACATTAAAACAATTGAAAAAGATACAAAACAGCAAGTTAAAAATAACCTAAAATCATACTACACAAGAAAAAGCAAGGTTTGAGCCGGCCCGGTGGCGCACTGGAGAGTGTGCCGGCGGCACTCCCGCCGAGGGTTCGGATCCCATGTGGAGACTGGTTCCCGCTCACTGGCTG
>NW_007728592.1:37000-38281 GCF_000696425.1 Galeopterus variegatus | reverse complement strand
AGGGTTGCGATCCCATTACCGGTCAGTAAAAAAGACAAAAAAGGAAAAGAAAAAAAAAAAAGAAAGAAAAAGCAAGGTTTAACGTATTGGTGACCATTCTTCAGACATCTCCCTCTCTGTGTGTATACTCACATGATTTACGATAACAATTTTACTTGTAAGGGAATTTTACTTGCATGAAGAACAGAATGGTTGGTAATCTACAGGCTTCACTGTCTGCATGCCAGTAAACAAGCTCTGCAGCCCCCTGGTAATGGCTGCATAAACTTCTATTTGTGTGTGTGTGGGGGGGGGTTAATTATTGAAGTGCATTTGAATTGTTTGAAACACTTCATGGTAGCCATCTAGGAAATTATGGAGGGTGGGGCTGCTGGTTGGTGAATTGTTTTGGGTTCTCTTTTTTTAGCAAGTGCTCTATATTCTAAAGTGGAACATTTGCAGAATAACACCCCCCTCCAAAGATGTCTACCTCCTAATCCCCAGAATCCCCAGACATGTCAATATGTTACTTTACATGGCAAAAGGACTTTGCAAATATGAAACAAGGTAATAAATTTGTGTTGTTTTAAGTCATTTTGTTTCTGATAGTTTGTTACCAGCAGCAGAAGGAAACTAATACATAGCTGGTCCCCATTTCCCCCCTAATACTCCCCTAAGAGATTCAGTGAAATTGTCATGACCCCTTCTGAGGACTGTTGCCCATATGTAAAGAATTTGATCAAGAACCTTATATTCTCCCTCACAAACTATCTGTTGGAGTTCTACAGGTAATTAACCTAAAAGTAATCTTAACTTCGGGAAAATGTTCTCTGTGGGAGGTAAGTGAGGAAGCCAGCACCAGCCTCACCATCAGATCACTTGAAATTACCAGGACAGCCTATCACAGACAGGACCACCCTGCTGCATTCCCACGTAGCTGATGTCACTGGGACCTCAGCTCTGTCTGACTGTTGTCTTCCCCACAGACAGGGAGAGAAATGGACCCAAATGTTGGCAGTCTCTGAACATTGCAGTTCTTTTCAAAATCCTAGTACAAATCAAAATCTTTTCAGTGTTGTACTGCATAGGCACAGGTATCTTTGTGGATAGGACAAAGTAAGAGTTTAAGATTAAAAGATTCTAAAGAATAAAAGGAATTACCAGTACTGAAGAGAGCATTGGAATATCTCAACTACAACAATTTAGCCATATAACCTGCTCCCTAAGTTTAAGCAGATGAAGGAAATCTATGGCTCACCCTGTGCAGAGAACTGCCTCCTCCTGCACCACAAAGAACCATTG
>NW_007728592.1:35015-36001 GCF_000696425.1 Galeopterus variegatus | reverse complement strand
AATAATAATAATAATAATAATAATAATAATAATAGCAAATAATTCTATAGCATTTCACTACTGTCAGGCACCATCTCAAGTACTTTACAGATATTAGCTCATTTAATCCTCACAGCAACCCTAAGGAGCTGGTTCTTTTATTGGCACCATTCTGTTTAGGAGGAAACTGAGATCCTGAGAAGAAAGGTAACTTGACCAAGGTCACACAGCTGGCAAATAGCCATGCCAGGATTTCAGCATAGGCAGTGCGATTCCAGAGACCAATACTTAACTTCTGTGCTACAAGGCCTTTCTGTGAATTTTCCAAGGGAAATTTGGGGTATCAGAAGAATGTGGGATGGCTGTGGGTGACATAAACAACAGTAGGAGCCAAACCAGCACCAGCATTTATTGGACATCAATTTCCTATATGTCACGAAGTATAACATAAGAAATTAAACATGAGAAGATGCAGCCCCTAACCTTGCATGTTTAACATTATTATAATATAAGGCAATATACTGAGATATGAGCTCCATGAGGACAAGAGATGTGATGTCTCTTTCAGTACTATATCCCTATATCCTGGGCACCCAGAACATGGTCTAAGATCCAGCACATAGTAGGTTCTCAATAAATATTTATTGAATAAATGAATACAACAAATCTAAAATATACATCTAAAATAGACAAATAATTTTTAAAAACAGATTTATATACAACAACCATAGGAGGTATCTGTGAGCAAGGGACTGAGTCAAGATGTGAGAAGACAGGATAAATCATGAGAAGCTTTCTGGAGTAGGAGGCATTCCTTTCGGATATTAATTTTGCAATAATTTCCAATAGGCAGGTGATAGGGAGAAAAATGCAGCAATCTTCACTACTGGCTTGCTTGGAGGACTTTTCTAGTAAAAGAGTTCTAATTAAAGATATTAATATTTTAATTATATTCTAAAATGAGTTGGAAAGAATTTGAAAATAAATGTTGATAGTGTTTTGAATGT
>NW_007728592.1:28229-34647 GCF_000696425.1 Galeopterus variegatus | reverse complement strand
ATACAACAACCATAGGAGGTATCTGTGAGCAAGGGACTGAGTCAAGATGTGAGAAGACAGGATAAATCATGAGAAGCTTTCTGGAGTAGGAGGCATTCCTTTCGGATATTAATTTTGCAATAATTTCCAATAGGCAGGTGATAGGGAGAAAAATGCAGCAATCTTCACTACTGGCTTGCTTGGAGGACTTTTCTAGTAAAAGAGTTCTAATTAAAGAGATTAATATTTTAATTATATTCTAAAATGAGTTGGAAAGAAGTTGTAGAATCTAAAGGGATTCCTTGAACTGAGCATTTTAGAAGATAGAAACTATAATAGGAACATTTTAAGATATGAATATTTTTTGGAGGTAAAATAGGTTAAGGAATGTGGGAGAGGACTAATATTTTTCCCTTTATAAAATGGGAAATAAAACCGAAGGAACATATTCTGATATTTTGATAGACTGAAAAATCTCAGACTGTAAAGAAACTTCCTACAGAAATCATGTTTCTTTAATTCTTTTTGGGGTGCAGGGCTAACATCTAGCCAGCGTACATGTCAAAGACATATGGGTCATACTGTCTCTCCCAAGGCCACTGTCTCTCCCAAGTGGTGGGTGTCCATACTGCACCAACTGTCAAATATTTTTTATGAAAGCTCCCTGGTGGGTGTTCAACATAGAGAAAGGGACAGAGGTGAAACCATAACAGAAATGCTTTTCATAAGGCAGATACTAATTTATGGACCGGAAGCAAAATATGGTTGAAATAAACAGATGCTTCTTTGGATGACAATTTTCTTCAAGGATGAATATTAAAACTTATTTCATGTATTATTTTCATAGATTACTGAATAGAGGAATTTCCTAGCATAATCTCTAGAAGTATTAACTCCACCCAGATTTTATAAGTAGCTAGTAGCCAGACGAATGAGTTAAAAACTAAAGGTAGATCTTAGGAACCTTAATGATCAAAGAGTCAAGCAAGACATATTCTCTATCAATTGCAACCCAGAAAAGGAACTTGAAACCCCCATGGAAATGCTCGAAGTACACATGCTCAGCATGCAGACTGAAAAGTCAATCATGTACTCTAATCAAAAATTGGAGAGATAGCCACTCATGAAGACTAAAACGTTTAGGATACAAAGAAGTGGAAGCTGAGAGAGAACATGATCGAAATCTACAAAATCAGCTTTGAAACTGATGAAATGGCATTGTTTACTATAAAATTACTAAGAAAGGAGGCATTTTCAGCATGAATGGGATAAATACACAACTAATTTTGAAAAGTTTTTCTTTCTACAACTTTTTATAAAATTCATACTATTAAGGAGTCTCTTGAGGTCAAAGACTGGTCTTTTTTGTTGCTATATTTCCATTTCCCATTCTGGAACCTGTTAGATGCTTATTAAATGCTTCTTAGATGGATAGATAAATGAACAGATAAGTAAAGAACAAAGAGTTTTCCTAATTCTGAGTTTTAGGTTTCTTTAAAACTGAGCATGCATGTGTGTACCAGAGACAATGAGAGAGAAATTTCATAGATAAGAGGATAAGCCACTTGAGGATGGTAACAAAGAAAAATATAATATGGTCTCCTTTCATTGTGATCTTCTTGTTTCCCCAATATAATCTATTTCTTATATCGCCAGACTCTAACCTACTCTCCTCCAACCTCTAGTTAATAAAATAACTGGTAAGCAATGTGATCCACTAAACCAGGTTTAGTGGCCATTATAGCGTCCATGAATAGAGACTGGGCTTTCCTTAGCTCCCCAGCATTTTCATGACAGAGACCATCTGGCCCACAAAGCCTAAGGCATTTACTATCTCACTCTTTCTGGAAAAAGTTTGCCAACTCCTTTTGCAGTTACTCAACTCTGCCATTGTGGCATGAAAGTGGCCATAGACGATACATAAACAGATAGGCATGGTGGCATTCGACCTGCGTTTGTAGTTTGTGGAGCTCTGATACAGAGTTTGTGGAGTTAGCTCCCTAACTCTGATGAGGGATTCCAAAGAAGGCTGCAGGAGCATTGATATATGCACTGGATCGGACGGGTGAGTACAGGACCATAGGGGAGGGCATTCCCACAGCACAGAAATAGAGGTGAGAAGACACTGGGTGTATTAAGCAACTTCAAGTCATATGATGTGGCTGGAACATTCTTTACATTTGGAGAGTGTAAACAGATGAGGCTGGTAAGGTCAGTTCCATTCAGTCAGGGAAGTCCCTACTCTGTCCACATCATACCCCAAGTGTCTGGCACAAAACTTGCCAAGTAGAAGAGGTTCCATAAATGTTAGTTCAATCAGAATGAAAAAGACAGGGTCTAGATCAAGAAGTGACTCTAACTTAAGTCACTTTAGGACAAGAAAAAAAGAAAACTAAAGAGCAATAAGTCACCGAAACATTAGGACATAGTCTCTTATGACCTGTGACCACAGGCAATTTACTTAACCTCTCTGGGTCTCTAAAGGTCCATTTTAACAAATGTAAAACTGCAATGGTGACGCTTACCTCACAGTGTCATGGCAAGGATTAAACACAGTGTGGTTGTGGAAACTGCCTGGCACCTCGAGGCACTCAATAAACAGCAGCGATTACCGTGAGCCTGTTACTGCTGAGTTTGGCAGCACCTCACCGTTTGGTATTGTATCTGTTCTGGCAGGGAAAACTGAAACAGAGCTAAGAGCGTGATGGCGAAAGCAGTACTCTGAGATTCTGTTCTGGTTTCAGCCAGGCTTGTTTGTTCAGTCCTAACAGCTAGCGCGAGTTGTCCTTTGGGACCCTGAAAAATCACCAGCCACACAGTAACCAAAAGGCAGGCAGAAACCTGAGCAGCCAGGAAGGAGGCAGAGATGGCCTTTGTGGAGAAAACATTTGTTCCCCTTAAAGAAATAGGATGTTTGAAAAGAAAACACGCAACACTGGAGACACAGACTCCAGCCCATACATTTCGGTTCCCACTCCCTCCAGATGGGCTCCAGGATCAAGCCAGCTACATGATATATTCCTTTGCCAGGAACAAAACTCACTACAGAGAATGCTGTGTCCTTGCACAAAATAATTTTTGTGTTATATTCAGCTAGAGATGTTTCCAATTGCCATTTTCCAGAAAGCCAAGAAACTCCTCTAATTTCTTAAGATCATGATGTATCTAAAACTTATAATACCCACAATCAATTTGTGGTTCTGGGTGTTGTTTATTATGTCTAAAAGCGTACCCTGGAGTTTTTCCAAACTTTAGAAACACAGAAGAAAATGAGTTAAATTAAACTGGTCTAGAGCTGAATTGGGAAAAATGTCTTGGTAAAGGAATGGTCTGCACCCAAGCTTGACAGGCCCCACTCTGTGGGGAACCTGGAATCATAGCCCCAAAAAGGGGACAAATGACAGTGTGGGCAAAGGAAATCCAGAAAGCACAGCCGATGAGGCCACAAAAGGCTTCCTGGGTCATCTTGTCCACCCTGCTGCAAAGCTTCTCCTCTGTGAAGTAACTTTTCTCCAACAACCCACCACTACTGACCACTGATGTCCCTCAGTTCTTGCCTCCTTGACATCAGTGACCTTTAACCAAACTAACCAGCTTCCTATGTAAATGTCATTCTTGAATTAGAGTTGGTTTCAATGGCCCCCGTTGAAAGTACTAGGAGATAATACTTTGTATTTATCTTTTTTTTTTCTTTATAAATCTTCTGTTTACAAATTTTTGGTATTTCATTCAAACTCCAAAACTGATTATTTACCTTGGTCGTTATTGAAACTTTTCAATATTAAAACAATTTAGGGATTTAAACATTTAGGAAATGTTTAAAACACAAATCTATATGTGCACGTGTATATATCCATAACATTTTATATGTTTAAAGGTCACAAGATATATAACATTTTCTTTAATACTCACATGAGATTAAGAGTTTTGCAGATCTCTGGTGTTCAAGTTATTTTTGTCCCTTTTTCTGAACATCCCCTCCAGCTATGCTGTGGACATCTATGTCCAATTGCATATCTGAAAGAAATTCCACAACACTGGTTAGGAGATCCTGACAGAATGTGGTAGAATAGAGCAACAAGAGGAAACATAAAAAGGATTTGCTTATACAGTTTATAAGTTAAATCTGCTTGGTAGTACATTGGTTATGTACAAGCCGGAACATCTGCTCAAGTTTCTTTCAGAGAATGGTTTTAAGTGTGAAGCATGAACGACTCTCTGACTGGCTACCTTCTCCATAGCCTTTTCCTTTTCTGTGTGTGAGTTATTCTCCCCCAGTTTGGTCTCATTAGAAAGGGGGCTGCCATTTAGAGATACTGCAGCATCGTGGTTAAACACACAGACTCTAGAGCTGGGCTGGGTTCAAATTCCTGGTCTGTGCCTCAGTAGCTGTGTGTCCCTAGGCAAGTCTCTGTCTTCTCTGTGCCATGGTTACTTCATCTGTAGAGCAAGGGCAGTAGTGGTAACTACCTTATATTTATGAAACCCCTTAAAAATTTCATGGTCCATAGTAAGTGTCCACTGAATATTAGGTAGGATGTATTTTCCATCTTCTGCTGCCTTTTTTCTCATGAAATCCTTCTTCTCCAAGTTTGTAAGAATTGGCCTAGGAACAAGCTCAATATTATTACAATCTAGAAATACTATCATCATATAAGCCAACACTTAAAGAGCTAGTGCTCAGTGTTCTGTGATGATTTATAAACCAGCACTACCTCCACCCGGTGAAGCTGCCGGCATTGCCCTGGTACAAGAACCAAAGAGAGACCAGCATAGAGCAACATCTTGTTTGTCAAACTTCAATATCTATATGTTAGTTTCTAATGTTGGTTATTTTGTATTTTATCAAACTTAAGAAATTTAATACTTTATTAATGTGTTTGCAGATCTTTTCTTCACTATTCATTTAATTGTTTAACTCTAAATTTTTTTTAAGGACTGTATTATGCAAAGTTTTATTAGTCATTTTAAAGATATTGTAAAATTTTATTCTTCATTTAAAACTCAAAATGGTGTAAGGCAGAATTTTTACATTTATAGGTGGTACAGCTTTTGGTATTTTACTGTTTATTTCTGGTTTTATTCCATTGAGGGAAGATAATGTATTTGAATGTGTTCTCTACAACTTCTATCTGAGAATATATTGGTTATCTTTTGAAGTCTAATATGTAGTAACATTTATAAATATTTCATGTGTATTGCCATAGAAGATATATGTGTGTGTGTGGAAAAGAGAAAGAATTCTACTATATTATTTAGTTCCTGAGCTCTATCCTTAATTATTTCCATCTTCCTAGTTTGCTGATTTGCATTTAAGTCTCAAGATTTCAGTCAATAATACTGTTCTATTAATCACTCCTTGAGCAAGAGTCTTTCATTTTCATTTTGCTTGGCCCTGCGACTAATATAGCTGATGCTCATACCTTACAACATTCCTTACACAAATGGGCACATACCTCAGAGTGGAACTGCTAGGTCATGGGGTGAGCATATATTCAACTCTAGTAGATACTACCAAGCTGTTTTCAACACGATTGTATCAATTTAAAATTCTTCCTGCAATACATGAGAATTCCAGTTGCCAACTCTTGCCAACTTTGAATTTTCTGGTTTTTTCATTTTATTCATCCTGATGAATTAATTTGCATTTCCCTGATGACTAAAAAAGTGGAGCATCATTTCATATGATTATTAGTAATTTGGATATCCTTTCATGTGAAGTATCAGGTAAAGTCATTGTGTCCATTTCTCTATTGGGCTGCCTGTTTTCTATCTTGTTATTTATAGAAGTTTATAATATATTCTGAATACAATTCTTTTGTCAGATTGTGTGTGTGTGTGTGTAGAAGTATTTGCCTTTTAAAACAATTTGCATTTATAATTTTGATCCAAATATAACCTAAAATAAAAGGTACAAAGAAAGAAATATAATCCAGAAATGGGCATGCTTTGGTGTAAACTCTGAATATTAGAAACTATGGGTATGATTACAGAGCAGGATACTATATGTTATGTTCCAGCAATTATTAATAAAAATAATACACATGGTTAAAAAGGCAAATACTTGGAGTATTATAGTCTTTTTCCTTTTAATAGAGTTACTGATATAGTTGGGTTGTGTCTATTATCTTACTAATTTTTTCCCATTTGACCCACATGTTTTGTGTTTCTTTAGTCTCCTATCTTGTATTACTGGGATTAATTGAACATCTTTTTTTTCCCCCATTTTTTCCATATGTTAACTTACAAACTATATATAATTTTACTATTCTATTATGTTACATTAGATATTTCAACAGGCATTCTTGACTTACTACAATCTAAAGGAATATTATTTTTTACTTTTGTAATTTTTCTGGCATTTCTAGAAAGTTAAAACACCTTAACTCCACATTCCCCTTTGCATTATTGTGACAGTATTTGCAGTCTATATATTTTT
>NW_007728592.1:26493-27958 GCF_000696425.1 Galeopterus variegatus | reverse complement strand
CAGGCATTCTTGACTTACTACAATCTAAAGGAATATTATTTTTTACTTTTGTAATTTTTCTGACATTTCTAGAAAGTTAAAACACCTTAACTCCACATTCCCCTTTGCATTATTGTGACAGTATTTGCAGTCTATATATTTTAAACCCCACAAAACATTAATGTTACTACCTTTGTTTTGTATGGTGAACAGGGATTCAATATTCATTTCTCTTATACATCTATTTATTCTTTTAACTGTTCTTCATTTTTTGCATTTTTTATTTCCCTCTGCCTGTGATATTTTCTTCTGTCTTAAGAATTCTGTATAATTTAGGTCTTCTATACATAAATTCAATTTTTCTGAGAATATCTTTCTTTCATCTTCATTTTTGAAAGATATCTTTGCTGGGTATATCAATAACCTCTGGAAGCTATTTTCTTCCAGTAATTTAAGAATGTCATGTTTTTGTGCTCTGGCTTCCCTCATTTCTGTTGCAAAGTCAATGGTGAGTCTTATTTTTGCTTCTTCTTACTCCTTATTCCTGATGTCTTCTGCAAGAAAAGCCATTTCTCCCCAGCTGCTTACAGCCTCATGTACCTTGAAGTTTTGTCACTCTTATCATTTTCTGGATAAGATAAATCCCTATCAAAAGGAATTGTTATATCAGCTTCTTAGGTAGATGTATTTTTTCCATACCATTGCTTGTGTTTCATCTACTTAGAAATTAAACTTTTTTTCACTCTTCCTTTGTATAGTTAAGGGAGTCACATTTTCCTTGTATTTGAACTGAACTTCGGAGGTGGTTAATGCTTATTTTATTTAGGATAAGTGCTTTCATTTCCTGGAAACATTGATTTTTAAATATCTAAGAATGTTTTAACTATATTAGTGAATATTGATTCTGTTCTATTTTGTATTCTTTCATTTTAAAAGGTATTCTTTCTTTAGTAGCTGGCCTCTAAAGTCTTCTCATCTATCTTAACTTCTCCTACATGCTGTCTTTTTCTAATGCCAAATTCGGACTTTTCATTAGTGGAATTTACTCTCATCTGTCCATTTTTGCGGCTATACTTTACATTCCTCCTCCAAATGACCAACAATTATTACTTGATATATTAGGTAATAATATATACAATCTATTTCAGACAATAATTATTTCTTCATTTTTCTTTATATTCTACAACTTTCTCAACAGATAGATGCAATTAATGTATGTATAGTTTTTCATATATTCTTATGTTTTCTTGTAGTTTACTAGCCGTTAGAAACCTAGTCTCATGAGAACCATTTTTTTTAAATCAAGGTATAAATATGCATAGTAAAATTCAGTTTTGACAAATGTTTGTGCCCATGTAACCAATACCCCACTGAAGAGTTCCAAGTGCCTCAGATTATCACCGATAATTAGTATTGCCAGTCTTTTATGCTTCAACCTTTCCAGTGGGTATATGTCGGGCCTCCCTGAGCCAGAGGCCGACAAAAC
>NW_007728592.1:12731-25908 GCF_000696425.1 Galeopterus variegatus | reverse complement strand
CAATATATAAATCAGTGCAGCAGAATAGAGAGCCAGCAAGTAGTCCCACACATATATGGTTGTTGACTTTCAACATTAATTTGAATATTTATTTATTCAACAAATACTTTATTGAGCATCTACTATATTCCAGGCACTGTAATAGGTACTTTGGGATATGACCATTAATAAAGCAATCAAAAATCTCTACCCACATGTAGCTTATATTCTGGTTGGGGGAGAAAAAAATAAAATAAGAAAAATGAATAATATGTTAGTTAACTATAAGTCCTTTGGAGAAAATAAAGCAGGAAAGGTGAATGAGGAGTGATAGGGATCTGTTTGAAATATTCTGGCAAGGGTAGCAAGCTGCCTGCATAACTGCAGGAAAAGCATTCCAGGGAAAGGCAGCAACGCTGCAGATTCTCTGAGGCAGAGCTTGAAGGAGTGAGTGCCAGTGAGAATGAGCCTGGACAGTCAGAGCACCTCAGCTCAGGTCACACAGGATCTCCTAGGGGGATAAGGACTGGCTTTGACTCTGCCTGAGATAGGAGAGTAGAGAGGGGGGATCTGTTTGAAATATTCTGGCAAGGGTAGCAAGCTTCCTGCATAACTGCAGGAAAAGCATTCCAGGGAAAGGCAGCAACGCTGCAGATTCTCTGAGGCAGAGCTTGAAGGAGTGAGTGCAGTGAGAATGAGCCTGGACAGTCAGAGCACCTCAGCTCAGGTCACGCAGGATCTCCTAGGGGGATAAGGACTGGCTTTGACTCTGCCTGAGATAGGAGAGTAGAGAGGTGACAGTTTATGATTAAATATTTCAGAGAATTATTGTGGCAGACTGATGAGAATGGGGTCCAAGATAAAAGAAGAGGGGAATGGGGATGAAGATCAAAAATGAATCAGGCAGTCAGAAAAGATCCTGCAGAGAGATTATAGAGTGAAAGTGAGAAAAAAAAGTCAGCAAAAGAAACAGATACACAGCATCTAAAGAGAGAAAGCTGATAAACTGATCACAGGATATGACAAAACTAAAAGAGGGATAAGAGAGGGTTGATTATCAAAAAGCAGATATGAGATGCATAGTGTCAAATGTTTGAGAGAGGCAGTCTGAGTCTGAGAAAAGACCAATGAAGCTTAAGCATAAGGGGTTATTTTGTGAATTTCCATAGTACAGAATCTGTTCCATGCTGGGTTGTGCTGGCTCCTGAACACGTGGAGGCACAGTACAGACCACCCGTTTGAGGAATTTGCCAGTGGAAGGAAGAATAATAGCACAAGTCAGAGGACAATGGAGTAAAATGAAGGTTGATTTTAGGATAAGCTCGACCACAAGTGCCTATGGGTTGAGGAGAAAAATCCGGTAGGCTGGGAGTTAAGTGAGGATTACAAAGAGAAAGCAGAAGATTAGGGGGTGGTTGGAGAGTGGGGGAAATGCTACAGACCAACCTTACTAGAATCTCCTAGTCAATTCCAGAAATTGCCTTGAAGGTGCTGTTTCATATTTTGGCAATATTTGTTTTGCTGTCCTGAAGTACTGCATTCACGAATGTTCCAATTCCACCTAAATTTCTCCCAGGTCACATAACAAGTCATTCCCACTAGGTTTTCCTCATCTGCTTTACTCCCAACAGCAATCTGTCATTCTGCTTGGAAATCTAAATATGACCCCCAAATTTCAGGAAGATTCAAGTCATTTTTGTAGAAAACACCTATTAGATGCTGCCTGGCTGAGATTCTCTCTGTGCCGGGCACAGTAACTCAGCTTTAGTCAACACTGTGAGCCTGGTTCTGGTGGAACGTCTCAGCTGTGAGCCATTGGAGGTGCAGTTTTGCTCCCTGATACACAACATCTGGGCCTCGCTGCACAGTGCAGCCTGGTTTCTAAGTAGGAGGTAGGCAGGATCAACTGAGCAAGACTTGGGAATTTCACCCCCCACATTCACATCCTTCTTTAATTTTTCCTTAAAAGGCTCACACCCAGTTTCATTTTCACACACAAAGAGGTTCTTTGTATTTCATTATGACCAAGTCACAAAAGTAAATGTTTTCCTTTAAAAAGAAAGTGGGTGTGGATGATGGTCACTTGGGTGGAATGTGAATAAAGACCCCCCCCCCCCCCCAGGAAGCCGAACTCCAAAGGGAAATAAAATTATGTTGAGCTCCCAATTTGGCAACAATGCTTTTATTTTAATTACTTGTTTGTTATTTTGTTTTCCTAATCTGTAAGGAATTTTGAGAAAAATTTAAATTTAACCATATTGGGTTAAAAGAATTCTTAAGTCTCTGAAGTACGTTACGCTGTCGAATAGAAGCAAAGTATTCTCCATTCTCCTTTATTTCAAAAGTGGACACTTGACTGAAATGTTCAAATATGTTTTAATATCACTGTAGCATGCAGAGCACTTTCTCATTTCCTACACGGTAACTAGAAGTGAGTGACCTAACCAGATATGGCTCAGTGGGACCAAGCACATTGGCTCCTATAAATAAAACCCACACTTTGCTTTCCTTTCCACCACTACTCTTTTCTGGCTGACCTCAGGAAGCATTAGGATCCTGCCTTTGCAAACTGTGCAGTGGACAAATATTTGGTGTGAGCTAACTGGAGGTGCGCTTTTACATTTTCAGCACCCCATTCCAGAGGCTGTTCTCCCTGAAGGCCTCATGCACTCCTCTCAATCAAAATTTCCTTTGGGGAAAAAATCATAAGAATCTCAAGGTTCACATAATCACTAAGTCTTTAAGTGCTACATGTCGCAGCAACTTCCACATTGAAAATGGAAACAACACAGGAAGGCAAAGGAATGAAGCTTGAAACAATTTCAGATAGCAACCAGCACAAGCTTTCTTTTTTGAGGAAACCTGCTTTCTGGTACCTTTGAAAGGGCACAACAGCATCTGCGTACTCTGAATGGTCTTAGGTATGGGAAGAGTTGCGGGACATTCCCATTTGAAAAAATATTCAACAAATATTTATTGAATATTTTTTTGCTGTGAATTTCACTTTTCGACCCCCCGAGACCTATATTTTATATCATGATCCAGCACACACACATACATACTTAGACTTCTAAAATCATGTTTTTATTAAAATGTATTTATCAACCCTGTGCAATGCACTCTGATATTTTCTACTCGGTTTAGTTTTTTAATGCTCGTTATATCTCACTGATTTTATGACCCAATTTTTTACAGAAGTGTAGAATGTTTGGACCTTGTATTAGACACTGAGGACATGTGCCTACTTTCAACCTTCACTGTGTTTACAGTTCATAGTGGGAGATATTCTCTAAGGAAACAAATAATTATAATTTGTGATGTATTCTGTGATGAGAACCAAAATGAAACTGATAAAATTAGGAGACTTCGTTTGGTAAGCATGGCCAGAGGACTCTTTTAGGAGGGAAATAAGCTGAGACTCAAAAAAAAAGAAACAGACACACAAAGGGTAGGACAACAGCATTCCAGAAAGAGGAGACCACATTCCACGAGGCTGGAAGGAGGCTTGTGATGGACTGGCAGGAGGCCAGCATGTCTCCTGTAGTGAGAGAGGAGAGGGGGTGAGGAGATGAGGTCAGTGGAGTGGCACGGGCGTAGCATGCAAGGATTTGTAGACAAGAGTAAAGAGTTTGAATTTAATTCTAAGTGTGGGTAGCCCTGAAAATGTTTAAATTGTGCTAAATCAGGTTATGCAGTGGAAGTTAGTGTAAATGATTCTGTGCTTTGACCTCCACTGTTGAAGATTCCATAATGCATTTTATGAAAAAAACTTACCAAGTTCCAGTGGAAATGATTGGCTCTCTAAGATTTTGGAGGCAGTATGTACAAGATGAGCTTCTGTAGCCAGAGACTGAATGAATTAAATGGAAGAATTCCCTTGGGCAATGATAATAGCAAAAGTGGCAAAAATACCAACTGTCCCCACTTGTTTGAGTGTATTTGAGACATTCCCATTCTAAGGCACAAAATGTCGCATACAATTGTTCATATTAAATCTTTCCAATATGGCACCCAGTTCACTACTCACAAATTTCCATCTCTCCAACCTGTATGGACAGCTGTGCCTAAGAAAATAGGTGAAAGATTACATTTGCCAGTTCTCTTGGTATTCCCATTTTATTGCTTTTGTGGGAATGCAGTTCGAGCTTGCCTGCAATTTTATTTAATACACCTCCTTGTAAATTCCAGCTGTTGACCATGTAATTAATCCCTGTATGGAAAAAATATTGGCGTTTGTTCCTGCAGTATCTGAGCTTCATCCCAACAGGAGAATTATATTCATTGTAGCCCTGGCCATTATCCTTCAGTTGTTCCTTAGAACCATTTTACTTACCGTACAATTAATATACACCAAGACTCTGCTCCTGACTTTTGCATAGTTTACTCAATCATGGCTTTCATTTTTCTTCTTTGCTTCTAGTCTCTGAACTCTAGGGTTTTAAACAAAGAGCTTCTTTGGTATTACTCAGAGAAAAGGCTTCTTAGTACCTAACTTATTAACTTACTGCAGAATTGCAGAGTGTGGTCACTAGAATCAGCATGGTGGATAGATCTTGATATCTATAACTGATACAAGAGACAGTCTTTGATATTTATCTTTGGCCATGGGATTCTCTCACTAAGTCACTTTTGGCTTTCCATGCTCCATCTTATCTTTTTTTAGTCGTTCAGTCTCTATGGACTCTTCTTTTGACAGATGTCTCAAAACTTGTTTACTTCTATCACACCAAAATAAGAATGGCTGGTATTTTCAAGCACCACCCTCCCAGGGGTATTTGCCTTCTGGTTAGTACCAAACTTTATGATAACGAGAAAATTCACCAGCATTTTATCCAGAAGGTGACTTAACAAAGCTCTAGAAAGCCCATCTGTCCCAGGCCTGTCATCTTGTACTTAGTCTTGTCAACCTAAATAACAGAGCGAGGCTCTCTAAAATAAAATGATATTTTTATTCAGAAATAGGCATTGCAATGTGAATACACATACCATAGTACACCACGTGTGTATTTAGGGAGGTGTAAAGGAAGACAAAGGTTTTTAAAGGAAAAATGAGAAGGAATACATAATTGTTTTGAGATAATTATCCTTGGCTACAAGGATCAAAAATAGGGGTGATGCTGCTCTAAGGCTGGACAGACTGTTGCTGGGCAGATGTATTTGCAGAAGTATTATTTGTGTAAGGTTGAGATGGCTTTTGTGCAAGGTTGTGGTTCTTGCATAGTCTTTCATGATGGTTCTCCTTATCAGGCTTTTGTGCATGGAACCCTCCCTTCATGGGCTTCCTTGGCTCCATTTGTCAGGGTTTGTAACACAAATGACTCCATTTTGATTCTGACAACTTTCATAGTTTTTACACTACACGTAAGAAACAGGTCAGCTCTGTTTGTTATAATATGATGTCTGGAATAAGGAGAACACCTACATTGTTGGTATTGATTTGATGGCAAAATAAATCCCCAAACATTTTCAAAAGTTCAAGTTTGAATAAGAAAATTGGTGAAAGATCATCAGCTTTGCAACAACATTTGAAACTCATTTTTAAAGTCCAGAGAAGAAAATGCTAATTATTTTTCTTAATTATTACTATCTGGAAACCTACTCAGATCTGGCAAATACATTTACTAATGAAAAACAACTGGATTTGAGGTAAAATTATGAAAATAAGTCACACGTTTGACTGGTTATGCTTTCATTAAGACATAGATCAAGAAGACACATTGCCAACCCAAATGTGCATAGATTTTTATATGTTTTTGTAATACATAAAGTTAAATACAGCTTTTTAAAAGCTTTCAATTATTTATCAAATTAAATCTATTATTTGTCATATGAAATAGAATTTGGATTGAGTATAATTCCTTGATTGAAACAGAAAGTAGAAAATCATATGAAGTCCACTTGAATGCAAAATTTTAAGGAGAAAAATGCTGATGAAAATCTTAAAGGATTTTCTAATTTGTCACTTCCTGTATGATATTTTAAGGTTCATAGAATGTCTCTGTTAGACATACCACAAACACATAAAAGGGAGCAGGTATCAGGGTAAAAATAAATTTATTTTTCAACTAATATTATTTGATTATTTACTCTAAGGTTGGAGGAGGTATAAAAATAAATTAGACGTGGTATGTGTTCTAAAAAGCTCTGTTTTAATCGGGAAGAATACATAAATATGAATGATTTCATAAAAGATGATGAATCAATTAAATCTGTACACTTTAGTGAATATCTTATGGATAAAATAATTTAGTCATCATCACCATCAAAAGAGCTCCTTATTTGTGCAGTTTTAGAGAATTAGAAATATACACATCAATGTTGGTATGTATAAAAAACTATTCTTCTGATATTGTTACAGCATCTTTGTTTTTGTGTTTTATTCTTCTGATATTGTTACAGCATCTTTGTTTTTGTGTTTTACTTATTTTAGATTGAAATAGGACTAATTTTTAAAATTTCTTTCAAAATATGAGTATAAAATTATAATCATTATAATTCATTTTAACCCCTGAAAACATGTGAGTGCAGGTTTAGAAAGTGGACATCTTTAGCAGCTTTAGAAAAGGTCTATCCCAAAGATTATGTCATCTGTACAGAAACCCGTCTCGCTTTAGAGAAGGCATGGCCCATGGGGCAGAAGGGCAGCCTGGGCAGGGCTTTGATGTACAGGGCTTTGCAAGGTTCATTCCGCAAATATGTGTGTGCATGTATATGTAAAATTATTCATTTTAAATATGTCTACTGCACACTGTTGCTGGTTCAAATATATTCAATTTAAATATAAATTCAATATTGCATTTATATGTTTGATAAATATAATAAAATATATTTATTATGTATATTTATATCTCTCTAAATCTCAGAGAGAATTATGGCTGTCCACATCCTTGTAACCTCAGGAGGCAGGGAATCCATTCTTCAGGCTGACTCTTACCTATACAATATTCCTCATTTTATACCATCCGAGTTGAGAGTTACTTAAATAGGGGTTTGTTTGCTTTTATGTAAATATGGGGAAAAAAACCTTATAAAAGATAGAAAATTATTTTCTCTACTGCATATCAACAAGTACTGGTGTGTGGCAGCGGAGGGGGGAATGTATCTACCCTAATCTGGACCCGTGCCTCCTTACTGATTTATTTGAATCTTCTATTGATCCACATGCATCAGCTCCAAGACTAACACACCTGAGAACAGGGCAGAGGGAGGAAACAAGCACCCAGATGACCTCTAGAACAGTACAATCGTCTCATCTTCTCTACACTGGTCACTGTACCCTTCGCTTGCAAGCCATCTGCCAGGTTGGGGTAGATAGTTCTCTTCTTCCAAATTAGAGTGCCTTGCCATGAAAACAGAGTTACACCAGGTGGTTGCATGAAGCTAAAACCCTTTTTTTTTTTTAAAGTGGCACTATAATTACATACACTAAATTGTAGTATGGTTTGTGGTAAAATGCTTTCTACATAACAAACCACTAACTCACAATGGAATTTTTGGAAAATAATTCAAAATAATACCCATGGAAATGCTTTTCCTCCCTTGACAAAGAGGTTGTGTTAGGTTGTTTTTGATCCGATTTTAGTCAAGTGAGATGACAGCCACAGGGTCTTCAATGCCATAGGTGTAGTCAAGAACACACCCTCCCTCCTGCTGAAGTGTACCAAGGGCAACTGGTTTTTATTCTCCTGAAAGTAAAGAGGGTAAGCACCTCTTCTGCTTTCTATGAAGTAGAATTTTGATCTGGTGAAACCATAGAAGTCAAAAACCATTAGGGAGAATAATGGCACAATTCACGTTCTGACTTTCATACCATTATTTTCTTGATTCTACGTCCACCTCCAGAATCCTTGCTGAAACTCTGACTCACATCTATTTTACTGATACTATTTGTAGCTAAACCTACTTCATTCTAACATCATAGTTGTTTTACTATTTAAGAGCCTCTTCCCAATAACCTTTGAAAAATTTCCACATGTATGATTTAACCCCCACAAAATGGTAAATAAATAATCTTCCAAAATGAGAAAGGCTTAATGAAATCGGTTAAATACAAATAATCAGAGCAAAAGGTTTACAAATGAGAAGAGAAATAATGTGAAGCATAGGATACAAATCCAGCGTTTTGACAGGTAAATTTTTAAAAGATGAATGTTCAAGAGGTACATGTGCAGTTTTGGTAAGTGAAAAAAGGAGCCAGTGACGGTAGAATATTTTTTCACTTGGTAATTCCCAGGAAATATAGGAAAAGCATTAGAAATTCTGGAATTTTAAAGGAATTCTCCAGTTGCACAGTGGAGACATGAGGTTGGGGGTGGGGATAGAACAGGAACTGAGACGTAAGAGTCCTCAGGGACGTGGGCTTTCCAATCTCACTGTGTTTTCATCTGGAATACATTATTCCAAGATCCCTTCTTACTAAATCCAGAATCCCCTTTCTGAGCTTTAAACTATATCTGCTTTCTACTAAGAAAACTACTGTAAAGTTTTCAATTAATTTTAAATAACTGTAGTTTTATGTTACTTGGAGAAATCACTTTTTATTGAAGACAGACAAGTGAAAAGTTTAGAAAATATCTAAGGTACGCACACACACGCAGAAATAATGTATGAACACTGAGAGGAACTGAACAAATTGGACAGAGGGACAAGATCGTGGAAGACATTTTCGGTGCTATTAGTGTTATTCCATAGATTTTAGACAATAAATCAAAATTTTTTAAAAAATGAACTCTCTAAAATATTCTTTCCGCACCATTACAGGTTGCTGTGTGAATTCAGTCTTTGAAAGTATCTTCTCCATCGTTCACATGCCCCCGTCCCCATTGCCTCGCTGTGCTCAGCCCCATCCTCGCTGTCCTGAAGGACCACCACGGTCTTCTCAGGTCTCCCAGCCTCCACTCTAATTCTTCCAATCGTCTTCCACACTTTAAACAGACTAAACTTTTCAAAACAACAACGACAAATGCAATCCTGTGAGCACTCTGCTTAAAACTGCTCAGTGATGGGACCGGCCCGGTGGCGCACTGCTACAGTACGCCGCTTGAGAGTGCAGCGGCGCTCCCGCCGAGGGTTCAGATCCCACATACAGACCCAGCTCACTGGCTGAGCGAGGTGTGGGCGCAACACCGAGGGTTGCAATCCCGTTGCCGGTCCCAGTCCGGTACGGGCGCCACACTGAGGGTTGCGATCCATTGCCGGTCACGAAAAAAAACAAAAAGGAAAAAAAAATACTGCTCAGTGATATGCTACTGATCCCCAAATAAAGAGCAAAATTCTTCAGAATTGCCGGTCACGAAAAAAAACAAAAAGGAAAAAAAAAATACTGCTCAGTGATATGCTACTGATCCCCAAATAAAGAGCAAAATTCTTCAGATGGCCTCAGTCATCCCGTTCTGACCTCACTGCTCCTTCAGGACCTGCTCCACCGCTTGCACAGACCTTCCCAGACTCTGAGGAACACTTTTCACCTCTGCTTCCTCTCTGTTAATGCTTTCTCATTTGTCAGATCTCTACTGAAATATCCCTTTCCTTCGGGGAAGCACTTCCTTACCACCTCCCCATCTAAATCAATTTGTCCTTATAATTCCATTTGTGTGATTTTTTGTGTAATCCCTCTCTTTTGTGATAGACTGCAAATTACATAAAAGCAGAGACTGTCTTATTCACAATTATGTTCTCATAAACTAATAGAGTGCCTGATATTTAACAGAAAATGTTGAATAAGTGAATGGAACAGAACAGACTTATGAGTGGCAAGTGAATATATCTAACATATACATTTAAAAAATACTCCCTTTCCATTTAATATTATCTCAAATGACTACCCATGGGCTAATATTGGTATACCATCAAGAAATTTCGTGATTTTTTGTCAGTTTCATGATTTTGTCAATTTCATGATTTTTTTGTCCCTTTTTTGTTGATTTCAAAGCATTTCCTGTCTCATGGTGATATAAGAATGTCTTTCGTAAAAATTTTTACTTTTTTGTAAATGTAAACTTGATTGCAAATTCACTTAGACCACTCAGTCCACAGTGGTTAATTCTCTTTCAATTTAAGGTCTTAATTCAAATATCATTTTCTCAAAAAAAATTGTTTTATAGGTCATTCAGCCAAGATAAGTGTCCTTCTCCTGTGAGACCAAGATTGACATTCCTTGTAGGGAGGTGGCTCTCTACTCAATAACTCAGAAATCTATCTTGGGTATCCAATATCTCCCAGAGCGTCATGGTCATTTATACACAATCAGCCAACAGGCAAGGAGACCCTGGAGAAGGCACACCTGTTTCTTCAAGGACACATTTTTTCCTTCATTCTCGTTGAGAAGAACCTGACAGATGGCTACATCCCACCAGAAAAAAGACTGGGAATATAGCTGCCTTGGATTGAGTGTCCCCCAAAACTCGACCTCCACTGTGACAGTGCTAAGAGATTGGGAAATCCTATTGTGGTAATTGAAAAGTGCGGCCTTGAAGAGGTGTTTAAATTGTAGGACCATGCTGTAGTGAATGGATTAAAAATGGTGGTCATGGGCATAGTTTGGAGGGCTTTAAAAGGAGAGTGCATGAGGATGTTAGTCTCTCTTTGCTCTTCCATTTTCAAAGTGTGATACCCTGCCATCACTGTCATCACCACCAAGACCTTCAGCAGCTTTGTATCCTCGACTTTGGACTTCTCAGCTCAGAAACTGTAAGCAATAAATTTCATTTTCTTTGTAAATCACCCACTTCCAGGTATTTTGTTATAAGCAACAGAAATGGACTATTGCAATAACCTAGCTATGTACCAGGTTAAAAAAAAAATGGGTTAGGCAACCCCAAGAAGTATCTGCTAATCTGGACTTCAGGTGCCTAACTTTTATTAAATGTAAGATCTGTGTGTACTCTGTGCCATAGAATCATGTTGGTATTCTTTCTTATGACTTTTAGCCATAGTAACATTGAGGCAGCTCCGGGGGAATTAAATTTGAAATTGGTGTACCAGGTTTCAGCAAATCTGAATCAAGCTTTGTTGCTTCAATTCCAAATCAGTTGAGAGGCACTGAAGTATCTACCTCTTAGACCAAGGTGTAGCTGCTGTATAGCATGACTAGAGCTAAGATTTCCTCCAGTGGCTGTTAGCCACCCTGCCACAACACTGCCCACCCAAGCTGCTGGACTGAAGAGAAGGCCTCTGCATGGACATAAACAGCAGGGAAGGAGGTAGGATTTTGAGCACTCTGAGGCCACTAGGAGGAGAGGTGAGGGGTGGGCAAAATAATGACTCCAGATCACGAAAAGCGAGATAAGAAGTTGTGTCCTTTCACTTCTGTTTATGCCACAGAGGCAGAGGAGCCTACTTCAATGGCTTCTCCAGATTCTGCTGGTTGCAACTGCCTTATCCCTACCTTGAACCTAGATATTCTTTAAAGATTTTTTAAACAGTTTGGTTAAAAGAAATAAAAGTGTTTTAAAACAGTATGTAATTATTTTTCTATAAATGAAGAAAGTACACAATAAAAAAGCAAAATACTTGTAGAACTATAAATCGCAAATTAGAAAAAATTAATTATAATTTATATAAGTGAACTATCTTCTCCTCTATACCCATATCACCTTCTATAGTCATAATCTCCATTAATTACTTCATTCTACAAGTATCTAAGCAAGAAACAATGAAATAAATACCTTACTTACTCTTGACTCAGCCATATCCATCCATCACATATGATATTTGACCTGTACTCTACATATTTCTTTACTGACCGCTTTCTTCCTACCAAACTACCTAGCATGGAGCCCCATAAGGTTTCTCACCAGAACTATAGTGATGTCTTCTTCCCACAAAGACTAATCTGACCACCACACACCATTTCTTCCCCAAGCATACTCTGTGCTCTTCTAATGCTTTGAACAAACCTCCATATTATATTTGACTTTTCCGATTCCATCAGGGTCTTCGTCTATTAAATGGAGCTTACAAAAGTACCTAGGTCATTGGGTTGTTATAAATATTAAATGACAGTGCTTGAAAAGTTCTCATCATCTTGTCTGATGAGAGCTAAATAATTGGGGGGGGGGGAGCATCCAACCTACAGCAGGGTACTTCAAAAAGTTCATAGAAAAAATTCGTATTATCTTTTCATTTTATGAATTTTTTGAAGTATGCTATTGTAGATTGGATGCCCCCCAACCCCAACCTCACTAAGGTTTCATCCCACTGTAACTGTTGAAGGTGGGAAACCCTATTTTGGTAATTGAAAAGTGGGGCCTTGAAGAGTTGATTAGATTGTAGGACCATGCTACAATGTAATAATTAATAATGAATAGTGGTGGTCAGGGTGTGGTTCTGAGGGCTTTTAAAAGAGAGTGAATGAGGAGGTTACTCTCTGCTCTCTCTGCTCCTCCATTTCTCTGCCATGTGAGACCCCTGGGCTATTGTTGCCACCACCAAGACCCTCACCAGATGCGTTCCCTAGACTTTGGATTTCCTAGCCTCTGAAACTGTAAGCAATAAATTTCATTTTCTTACAAATTACCTAGTTCTGTGTATTTTGTCATAAGCAACAGAAACAGACTAATATATACCCTGGTATGCCTGAGTGTCCCCAACACTTGCTTTTTAGTTTGTTAATAGTGGGCATTATATTATCATCTTTATATTCCCAGTGCCTACCTCATTGCCTGACATGAAGGAAGCCCTCAACAAAGGTGGTGAATAACTGAATTAGTAATAATGGTGTAAAATCAGAACACACACGCAAATAAGTATTAAAAATTCCATAAACCTCTTATACATAAACACAATTAGACATTGGTCACTATTTTTAAATTTCTGCATTTTTTCTTTCATTTAAGAAAATACCAAAAGGAAAACAACATTCACCGTAACTGCATAAAATGACACAGACATCAGGAAATGTACAAGTTAGAATTGCTATAATAAACTCAAGTTCACCCACATTGTGCATAATGTGTATTAAGGTACCCTATTGAATAGTGTAGCTAGTAATCACAAAAATTATATATGTGCAGTGTGGGTGAAGTATACTTATTATGAGAGCTTTACCTCCTGAATCGCTGGCATTTTTTTTTTTCTTTTTTGAATAGCACTATTTTTGCACACAGTAATTATTCTATATATTTTCAAGTAATTTACTTAAGAAAATGCAATTTAAATTTCAGGATGGGGTCTTTTGTAGACAGACAAAATATTCTTT
>NW_007728592.1:8199-12721 GCF_000696425.1 Galeopterus variegatus | reverse complement strand
AAAAAAAAAACCGGACACGGAAAAAAAAAAAAAAAAAAAAAAAAAAAAAAAAAAGTGGCTCAGGATTCCAGTAAAAATACTAAAAAACAATTTTCTGGAACTTCAGAGATTTACTTTAAAGTTTATATGGCAAAATAAACAATAGTATTTAGGAAAACTCTGAATTGGAACAATATAGGAGACTAGCTAAGACATACTATGACATATCAGTAATTAAAAGGATATTGAACTGAGTATGAATAACCAGGTAGACCAATGGAACAGAATAGAAATTGCGAAAATAGACTCAAATACATATGGCAAGTAAGAATAGGATAAATCATGCTTTTCATATCAATAGGCTACAGATGCACTTTTTAATAACTGGTATTGGAACAACTAGGTAGCCATTCGGAGAAAGGTAAAGTGGTACCAATACCTTACCACATACTCCAGGAAAAACTCCAAAACAATAAAAAATAAAAAGAATAATAAAATAAAAACATGGTTGAATATTCTTATTATGTTCAACCAGGGAAGGCCTTTCTAAATATAATGTAAAATCCAAAGCCAAAAGAGAAAAAACTGGCAAGTGAGAATACATAAAGTAAAAAAACTTATACATGTAGAGCGAAAGAAAACCATAAGAAAATTGTAAGACAAATAACAAACTTGGGAAAAACTTGCAACAGCTATCATAGAGAAAGGTAAATGTTCCTAATATGTAAAGAGCTACTTCCCAGAAATCAAAAAAAGATCCAAAAACCTGATAAAACTATGAAGAAAAGATAAACAGAGAGTTCAGAGGGAAAAAAAAAAAAGCACCTTAAGTACATGAAATTATGCTCGATCTCACTCATGGACAGTAAAACTATACCAAGTTACCACTTACTCATCAAGTTGGCAAAAATCTGTAACTTTATATTGCTTGTGGAAAACAAAATGGTACTACCCCGATGCAAGAAAATTAGGCAATGTCTAATAAATTTTAGATATATCTTTGACCCAGCAACTCTGCTTCCAAGAATTTGTCCTACTGATACACGGAGGCTCTTGCTACACAGTGACACAACATTTAAAAACTGACATTTTCTGTTGCTTGGAAAATAGACCAACTGCCGTTGAACCCTTGGCTTTAGAAGAGAAGGGCAAAAAATGTTTTTCTAAGTTTGTGTTAATTTTTCTGAGTTTGTCTTAATTTTTTTAGATGTATTTGGCAATATTTCAGAAGAGATAGGCTCAGGGAAGAATTAGCTGTTCAGAAACGGTAATAAAAGGGAATTGAGAGAATGGAGATTTGAGGCTTGAATGCTGGTAAAGCCCATTGCTCCCAACTCCAAACATAGGAAATAAGAATGAAAAGCTTTTGAACAACAAAGCCCCATTAAGACTCAGCTGTGTGACAATAGTCAGATTGAGAGCAGTGCCTCCTCCCTAAAACTAATGGCTTCTGGTAGGTGCCATTCTGTTGAGAGAGAGGCCGGGGTCAAGGAAGCAAAGACAGCAGGTTTCAGTGTTATGTCCAGGAAAGAATGCGGGGATGTTTACTGACACATAAAACTAATGAAAGCAAATCAATCCATAGCCTACTAAGTTTTCAAGGGAATTGCATTGCCAAAGAAATGACAAACCTCAGCTAAAAAAGGCTTTAAATGTTTGGACCACAAAACGTTCCTCGAAGCCCCCCAAGTTTGTGCCAGAGTTGGGTAGACTACAAAAGCTTTACAGCCCCAGAAGTCATACCCCCCCAAAATCAACTTCAGTCGTGGCCATGAAAGAAAATAGACAAGGACAAACCTCCCAGAAAGTGGGGCCCCCCAAGTTTGTGCCAGAGTTGGGTAGACTACAAAAGCTTTACAGCCCCAGAAGTCATACCCCCAAAAAATCAACTTCAGTCGTGGCCATGAAAGAAAATAGACAAGGACAAACCTCCCAGAAAGTGGAACTAGAGGTCACAAAGAACTATGAACAAAAGAATTCCTGCCAGAGAGCAGAATCAGCTCTAATCAAGGAACTCCATTCACCCGGGGTTACAGGCTTTGACAATGTGTACTCCATGGGCTTTCATCATTGCTATGAATTTCCATTTTCAAAATGGAAATTTGAATTGTAATTATCTTGTCCCCACTACACCGTTGTATAATGTGTGTGGTGGGGAATGGGGGGTTGAAAAAGTGGGGACCATAAGCCTGTCTCTATTTTACAGTCTCAGGAGCCTTTTTAGACCTGATGAATAGTGCTGTACTGTACAACACCAAGTGATACTTACCTTTGAGATGGATGCAGCAAATGAATGGGACTTTGAGTTATCTCCTTCCAGGGGAATGATTGTATAGGAGGAAGAACAAGACAAATAGCTTATGCCAGAAGAACAGACTATGGCAGCCATTCATTAACTCATCTCCTCCCTCCTGACACTTTTCCCAGCCTTCCTTGCCTATCTCAGAAAATTTTTTCATGGTCCTATGATCTCTCTTTTCCCATCTTCCAGTAGGATATGGACCTCCAGGATAACCTTAGAAGTCATGTGATGAAGACAGCAGAGCCTCCATCAGCCTGAATCCCTGAATGATCACATGGAGCACAGCCTTCCTCTTCCCTACCATCTCCAAACGAACTCTGAGAAAAAAATAAACATTGATTATATTAAACCACTGGAATTTGGGCTTGACACTTATAGGAACTTGTAGACAGTGGCCCAGGAACTAAAATCTATAGGGAATGAAGAGATATGTCCCTGGGCAAGGGACAGTAGATAACCACATTTAGTTCAATAATAGATGATTTAATGTGATGACTTGAGATTCGGGGTTTGCAGATGAAGGAGAAAAAATGGTCCAGATACATTAGTGATAATCTAGGAAAACAGTTACCCAACCTTCAGGCTCAGTGACATGAGGAGTCTGGAAAAGAAAATGCCCACGCTTGGAAAAGTACAAAGGGGAAGCAAGGTCAACAAGGGATAGCCAGGTTTTAATTAATGCAAGAATGTGAAGGGAATGTTCATAGACAAGATGGAAGATTTTGGAAAATGTGAAGCAATCAGAGAAGGCAACATACAAAGTCACGTGGAAATTAGAATCCAGTGGATGAGGGATGACCTTGAAATTCTTGGTTCTTGTGGTGATTGACATGTACAGAGATGAAAAGCTAATTACCATCAGGCCCAATGATCCCAGGGCAGAGAGGCTGTGATTGCTACAGAAGCTGTAAGTGTCGAGGGTCAGTTCTTGCCAGTGACACTTGTTGATAGAGGCCCAAAGTCCTACAGAAGGTGGTCTTACTTGAAAGTGCAGTTATTGTCCTGCCACCTGCAATGAAAGCCTGTAGGGGGGTGGTCTTACTTCAAGTTATGCAGAGGTTCAGTTTTACTCCAAGCAATCAGGCACTCTCTTGTCTCTTCCTGCTATAAATTATCTTTCTATTCTTAGAGTATTCTCTAGGTTACCCTAGGAATTTTATCTTGTATATTCTAAGGTGAGGTAATATTTTACCCTCCTTCCAAAGAATAGAATCTCAGAATGCATTAATTCCTATCACTCTCTTCCTAATTAGATGCCATTGTTATCCAGTGTTGTATTCCATATCTATCAAGAAAGTTATTTTCATACTCGTAAACAATCAATATTTGTTTAGATCTACCTGCTTGCATTCCATTTTCCTTGGTCAGCATTACTTTCTGCATCTCAGACCTTTTTTCTCAGATCACTTTTATTCTTCCTCAAAGACATCTTTTAGAAGAACTTTTAGCAACGGTCTATTGGACTGTTGGTGTTTTTTTATTTGTTTATTCTTTGTTCTATTAAAAGGTATTTATTTGACAGATTTCTGAAAACATTTTTCTGAGTATACAGTTCTAGATGGACATTTATTTTCTTTGATAACTGAATATAGTTATATTCCATTGCTACTGTTGAGAAGTCAGCTAATTGTTATTCTATTGTAGTTTTACATCTTATTTATTACTTAAACAATCAATACTCATCTAGCATTTGTCACGTGCTGGACTGTTCTACACACTAACAAACATTAACTAATTTGATTCTCATAGCAATCCTATGAGTATAAGGTAGGTTCTGTTTTTGCCATTCCTATTATACAAATGAATTATTTGAGGCACAAAGAGTTCACCCTTTTTCCTAACACTATCCAGTTAGCAAGGATCCGTGCCCGTATTTGAACACAGTCTGTCTGATTCCAAAGTCCTTGCTCTTGGGTGTTACCTTTTGATTCTTTTCTCTCTTTTTTTCATCTGTTTTAAAAATCTCTTTGTCTTTGGCATTCTGCATTTTAATGAGAATAGATAAACATTTCTTTCTTTCTTTCTTTAATAATTTTTATTTAAGACTTCTTCAGCTTTCTGAATCTGTGAGTTATTATCTTTCACTGATTTTGGGAATGCTTTCTGCTTTTCTTAAGTTGCCTCTCTCTCATTTCTTCTAATTTTTCCTTCATAATTCTTTCACTTTTTCTCTTATGTTTAGTTTTCTTGCTCTGTCCTTCATGTCTCTTCATAATTCTTTCACCTTTTCTCTTTCTGTAC
>NW_007728592.1:6169-6606 GCF_000696425.1 Galeopterus variegatus | reverse complement strand
TTCCTACTTGTGTTAAACATAGAAGTTTCAATAAATGTTTATCATTGTTAGATGCAATTTGAATAGCATCGTCACCAGCATTAAGTAACAACAAGAATTCAATGAGTTATTATTATTTACTAGGTACTCTGGTAGACACTGGGGATATGAAAGTAAACCCAACCAAACCAAAACAAAAGTGTTCTGACTTCATGAAGCTTACAGTATTGCTATAGGAAAATAGCCATAAAAAAGGAATAAAACTAAAGTGTGATCAGTATGGTGAGTTTTAGAACATTTTCAATTTGACCGATTTAAATGACTGGACATGTCACTGATCTAAAGGCCTGTACTTTAAGTAAAATCTACATAAAAGTATTCAAGAAACTATTGAGAACCGTATGTAGGTGGTAAATCTGGCAAATTTCAGTGAGTCAAGAATGGTTGGGGCCGGCCCG
>NW_007728592.1:0-562 GCF_000696425.1 Galeopterus variegatus | reverse complement strand
CAGAATGACACTATAACCTTTGCTTGCCAAGCCATCACTCAAGAAATTAAAGCAAGATTAAAAGCACACATTTTGTAATCATTTTCTTAATAAATACATAACGAAAACTATAAATACCAAATCTGCGATCCATGGAGTGAATTTAAATTGTAGGTTCCATTGAACACCGAGACAAAATCTTTTTAATTTCTCTCACTGAACCCCTTCTTTTTCAGATCATCTGAAAGAAAAATATGGATGGTAAGTGTTCTGATTTTCTTTTTTCCCTTTATCTATGCATGTGGATTTCCTTGTTAGAAAAGCTGACGTTACTATTAGTTAAAAATTAATAAGTTTTAGGGCCAGCCCGGTGGCACACTGCTACAGTGCGCCACTTGGGAGCGTGGCGGCGCTCCCGCCGAGGGTTCGGATCCCACATATAGACCGGTTCCCGCTCACTGGCTGAGCGAGGTGCGGGCGTGACACCGAGGGTTGCGATCCCGTTGACGGTCCCGGTCCGGTACGGGCACAACACTGAGGGTTGCAATCTGTTGCCGGACACGAAAAAAGACAAAAAGGAAAA
>NW_007728591.1:269143-293684 GCF_000696425.1 Galeopterus variegatus | reverse complement strand
AAGGACATTCTTGGGGGGGAGGGGAGAGAGGGAGGAGGGCGGGAGGTGTCAGTGAAGGGCCGTAATAATCATATACATTGTATATTGACAAAATAAAAATTTTAAAAAAAAAAAAAAAAAAGGGTCTCTCCAAGACATGTTACAGTCAGACTGCAAAAACTCAAAGACAAAGAGAGAATCTTAAAAGCTGCAAGAGAGAAGTGGCAAGTCACCTATAAGGGAGCCCCAATCAGACTGAACATCAGATTTTTTTATCAGAAACCCTAAAAGCTAGAAAAGAATGGGATGATATACTCAAAATACCAAAAGACAAAAATTGCCAGCCAAGGATACCTTACCCAGCAAGGCTATCCTTCTGAAATGGACAAATAGTATATTTCTCAGACAAACAAACACTGCGGGAGTTCACTACCACACAATCAGTCTTACAAGTAATTCTCAAGGTAGTACTGGGTTTGATACCTGAAAAACAACCATCACTGCCATGAATACTCAAGAAAGAACAAAACTTATCAGTAAAACAAAAATGCTAACAATAAAGAAAAAAAATAGTTTATCTACCACCTGAAGAAAGCAACAAACACAGAAGACAAACAGAAAATCAGAAAGAAAGGAACAAAAGATACTTAAGACATCTAAACAAAAATCAATAAAATGCTAGGAATAAATCAACACCTTTCGGTAATAACTCTCAATGTAAAGGGATTAAATTCCCCACTCAAAAGACACAGACTGACAGACTGGATTAAAAAGAGGGACCCAACAATATGCTGCCTTCAAGAGACTCACCTTACCTGTAAAGACACACATAGACTAAGAGTGAAGGGATGGAAAAAGATATGCCATGCAAATAGAAATGAAAACGAGCTGGAGTAGCTATTCTTATATCAGATAAAATAGCCTTTAAGCAAAAACCATAAAAAGAGATAAAGAAGACCACTATATAATGGTAAAAGGATCTATCCATCAAGAAGACTTAACAATCATAAATACATATGCGCCCAATGTTGGAACAGGCAGATTTATAAAGCAAAAACTATTAGATCTAAATGAGACAGACACTAACACCATAAAAGCAGGGGACCTGAACACCCCACTCTCAACATTGGACAGATCATCTAGGCCAAAAATCAGTAGAGAAACACAAGATCTAAACAACACTTTAGACCAATTAGACTTGGCAAATATCTATAGATCATTCCATCCAACAACCTCAGAATATTCACTCTTCTCATCAGCTCATTGAACATTCTCCAGGATAGATCACATGTTAGTTTACAAAGCCACTCTCAACAAATCTAAAAAAATTGGAATTATTCCATGTATTTTTTTCAGATCACAATGGATTAAAATTAGAAATTGATAACGAATGAAACTCTGGAAACTAGACAAACACATGGAAATTAAACAACATTCTACTTTTTTTAAAAGATGACCGGTAAGGTGATCTTAACCCTTGACTTGGTGTTGTCAGCACCACGCTCTCCAAGTGAGCTAACCAGCCATCCCTATATAGGGATCTGAACCCGTGACCTTGGTGTTATCAGCACCGCACTCTCCCAAGTGAGCCACAGGCCAGCCCTAAACAACATTCTACTTAATGATATATGGGTCCAGGAAGAAATTAAACAGGAAATCAAAAAATTTCTTGAAACTAATGAAAATAATGACACATCATACCAAAATCTGTGGGACACTGCAAAAGCAGTACTATGGGGGAAATTTATTGCATTAAATGCTTACTTTAGAAGAATGGAAAGATGGCAAATAAACAACCTAATACTTCACCTTAAAGAACTAGAAAAACAAGAACAATCCAAACCCAAAGTTAGTAGACAAAAGAAATAATTAAGATCAGAGCAAAACTAATGAAATAGATACCCAAAAAAGATACAAAAGATCAATGAAACAAAAAGTTGGTTTTCCAAAAAGATAAATAAAATTGACAAACCTTGAGCAAGGCTAACTAAGAAAAGAAGAGTGAAGACCCAAATAACAAAAATTAGAAATGAAAAAGGTGATATTACAACTGATACCTCAGAAATAAAAGGAATCACTAAAGACTACTATAAACAACTATATGCCAACATATTTGAAAATCTGGAGGAAATGGACAAATTTTTGGACACATACAAACTACCAAAACTGAGCCAGAAAATATAGAAAATCTAAACAGACCAATAACTATAAAAGAAATTGAAGCTGTTATCAGAAGGCTCCCAACAAAGAAAAGCCCAAGACCAGATGGATTCACTGCAGAGTTCGACCAAACCTTCACAGAGAAACTGATCCCTATTCTCTACAAACTATTCCAAAAGATTGAAACAGAGGCCATTCTTCCAAACTCACTCTATGAGGCAAACATCACCCTGACACCAAAACCAGACAAAGATACACCAAAAATAGAAAACTACAGGCCAATATCCTTGATGAATATAGATGCAAAGTCCTCAATAAAATACTAACTAACAGAATATAGCAACACATACACAAAATTATACACCATGATCAAGTGGGATTCATTCCAGGGATGCAAGGTTGGTTCAACATATGCAAATCAATAAATGTGATACACCACATCAATAAAAGCAAAGACAAAAACCATATGATAATTTCTATAGATGCTGAAAAAGCATCTGACAAAATTCAACATTCATTCATGATAAAGACTCTCTACAAGTTAGGTATAGGTGGAAAGTATCCCAACACAATTAAAGCCATATATGATAAGACCACTGCCAATATCATCCCAAATGGGGAAATGCTGAAAGCTTTTTCCTTAAGAACAAGAACTAGACAAGGATGCCAACTCTCACCACTCCTATTCAACATAGTGTTGGAAGTACTAGCCAGAACAATCGAAGAAGAGATGAAAATAAAAGGCATCCAGATTGGAAAAGATGAAGTCGAAATGTCCCTGTTTGCAGATGACATGATCCTATATATTGAACAGCCTAAAGCCTCTACAAAAAAACTCTTAGAGTTGATAAATGATTTCATTAAAGTTGCAGGATACAAAATCAACACACAAAAATCAGTAGCATTTCTATACTCCAACAGTGAACATGCAGAAAAAGAAATCAAGAAAGCTAGCCCATTTATAATAGCCACCAAAAAAATAAAATACTTAGGAATAAAGTTAACCAAGGATGTGAAAAATCTCTATGAAGAGAACTACAAACCACTGTTCAGAGAAATTAAAGAGGACATAAGATAGAAAGATATCCCATGCTCTTGGATCAAAAGAATTAACATTGTGAAAATGTCCATATTACCCAAAGTGATCTACAGATTCAATACAATCCCCATCAAAATTCCAATGACATTTTTCTCTGAAATGGAAAAAACTATCCAGACATTTAGGGCCGGCCCGGTGGCGCACTGCTACAGTGTGCCGCTTGGGAGAGCGGTGGCCCTCCCGCCGAGGGTTCGGATCCCACATACAGACTGGTTCCCGCTCACTGGCTGAGCGAGGTGCGGGCGCGACGCCGAGAGTTGCGATCCGTTGCCGGACACGAAAAAAGACAAAAAAAAAAAAACTATCCAGACATTTATATGAAATAACAAAAGACCACTCATGGCCAAAGCAATCCTGAGCAAAAAAAAAAAAAAGCTGGAGGCATAACGCTACCTGACTTTAAACTATATTACAAAGCTATAATAATCAAAACAGCGTTGTACTGGCATAAAAACAGACACACGGATCAATGGAACAGAATAAAGAACCCAGAAATCAACCCATACACCTACAGCCACCTGATCTTTGACAAAGGCATCAAGTCTACGCACTGGGGAAGAGACTGCCTCTTCAGCAAATGGTGCTCGGAAAACTGGCTATTCATATGTAGGAGAATGAAACTAGACCTGTACCTCTAACCATATACCAAAATCAACTCAAAATGGATTAAAGAATTAAATACACATCCTGAAACAATAAAACTCCTTAAAGAAAACATAGGGAAATACTTCAGGAAGTAGGAGTGGGTACAGACTTCATGAATATGACCCCAAAAGCACAGGCAAAAAAAGAAAAAATAAACAAATGGGATTATATCAAACTGAAAAGCTTTTGCACAGCAAAAGAAACAATCAAAAGAGTGAAAAGACAACCAACAGAGTGGGAGAAAATATTTGCAAAACAAATATCTGACAAAGGATTAATATCCAGAATATACAAGGAACTCAAACAACTTCCCAGCAAAAAAACAAATAACCCAATTAAAAAATAGGCAAAGGAGCTGAATGGGCATTTCTCAAAGGAAGATATACAAATGGCCAACAGACACATGAAAAAATGCTCAACATCACTCAGCATTTGGGAAATGCAAATCAAAACCACTCTGAGATACCACCTGACTCCAGTTAGGATGGCTAATATCCAAAAGACTGAGAATGATAAATGGTGATGAGGTTTCAGAGAAAAAGGAATTCTCATACACTGTTGGGGGGACTATAAAATGGTGCAGCCTTTATGGAAAATGGTATGGAGGTTCCTCAAACAATTACGGATGGATCTACCATATGACCCAGCTATTCCATTGCTGGGAATATACCCAGAGGAATGGAAATCATCATGCCGAAGGGATACCTGTACTCCAATGTTTACTGAAGCACTATTTACAATAGCCAAGAGTTCGAACCAGCCCAAAAGTCCATCATCAGATGAGTGGATAAGGAAACTGTGATATATCTACACAGTTAGATAAATTCTACTCTGCTATAAAACAGAAGGGAATACTACCATTCGCAACAACATGGATGTACTTAGAAAATTATATTAAGTGAAACAAGTCAGGCACAGAAAGAGAAATACAAGTTCTCACTTATTTGTGGGAGCTAAAAATAAACAAACAGACACACAAACAAATAAAGGGTGCAGGGGGAAGAAGACAAAACAGTCACAATAATTCCTTGAATTTATTAAGACAAGTGAACAGATGTGATGTAGTAGGGGGGAGGAGAGAGAGTAGGAGGGAAAGAGGAACAGGTAAAGGGTCATGAAAATCAACTACAATGCATATTGAGAAGTTAAAATTAAAAACAAAAGAAAGGGGGCCGGCCCGTGGCTCACTCGGGAGAGTGCGGTGCTGATAACACCAAGGCCCCGGGTTCGGATCCCATATAGGGATGGCCGGTTCGCTCACTGGGTGAGCATGGTGCTGACAACACCAAGTCAAGGGTTAAGATCCCCTTACCGGTCATCTTTTAAAAAAAAAAAAAAAAAAGAAAAAAGAAAGAAAACTACAAATAAAGAGAGGGAGGCAATACAATACAAAAATGGCAAAAGATTGCAATAAGCACTGAAAAGGTACTCAAACCACATTAGTCACAAATAAAATGACAAAGTCTCTTCTACATTCTACTAGGAAAAAAGTTCTTAAATAATATTGTGTTAGGCACTGATAAGTGCTAAGAAGAAAAACAAAACGTGGTAGGGAAGTAGAGTGACAACTGAAAAGAGGACACTTTGCATAGATGGTCAGGAAAGGCCTGAGTGTCATTTACGCATTGAGAAAGCAGTATCTATAAGATAAAAAGAAACCGTTCTTTTTTTTTTTTTTTTTCCTTTTTTGTCTTTTTTCGTGACCGGTAACGGGATCGCAACCCTCAGTGTCGCGCCCGTACCGCGACCAGCAACGGGATTGCAACCCTCAATGTCGCGCCCACACCGCACTCAACCAGTGAGCGGACTGGTCTCTATATGGGATCCAAACCCTCGGCGGGAGCGCCACCGTGCTCCCAAGCGCCGCACTCTACCGAGTGCGCCACCGGGCCGGCCCAAAGAAACAGTTCTTTAACTAAGTTTTTATATTTAACATAAATTAAAAACAATCTATTCACTGAATTTTTTTTTTTTTAAGTAGAGAAAGATATGGAAGACTCCCAGGCTCAATTTCTCTGCTTACATATAAGAAAAAAATTTTCCCAAATCAAAATACACCTAAATATCTAAGAAAAAATGATCTATATAAAACAAAGATAGAAAAGCCTATCTGAAAATTCAAAGAGTGGATTAAAATTTAGAACAGACCTTTCACGGATTATACTTCAATATTTGACTGATAATTAAAAACACAGTTACAGTTCACAGATATTGCTTACCTTCTAGTGCCCAAATATGCATTTGGGCATCTGAAAAAACAGCCTGAATGGAGGCCTCTGGGTGCTACAAATAAAACAAAAACATTTAAGTAAGTGCCCCTGGGCAAAAACTCTATTATTTCATTTAATCAACTATGTAGACTATAACAAAAGATTCACAGCTGCCTCTCAAGAATTCAAATCTGAAATAAATTCTTTTTTTTTTTTCCTTTTTGTCTTTTTTACTGACCGGTAACGGGATCGCAACCCTCGGTGTCGTGCCCATACCGGGGACCGGCAACGGGATTGCAACCCTTGGCGCTGCGCCCGCACCGCGCTCAGCCAGTGAGCAGGAACCGGTCTTCACATGGGATCCGAACCCTCGGCGGGAGCGCCGCCACGCTCCCAAGTGGCGCACTCTCCAGTGCACCACTGGGCCGGCCCTGAAATAAATTCTTAAGTTTAACTTGATAATTCTTCACTTAACAACAATAAAGCATTCCGCCATCGACTTATTGTGTGTGTGCGACCCTTGCCAAGTCTCTAAATCTCTATGTTTCTCAGTTTCTCTTCTAAAATGAGTTACATGCTCAACCCACCTCAGAGGATTAGTACAGGTCACTTAAGAGAATGGCTACAAAAGCTCTTTTTAAAACAAAAGAACTGCCTAAATACATATTACCTCTCTTAAATCGTCTACCCTCAACCCCACTCCAAAAAAAAAAACCACCCAACATTCTTTAATATACAACAGTGGAGCAACAATTGGCCCATTTAAACAAATTCTGGCTTTGGTTATTCACCTAATGAAGCCTATTAAATACAACATAGTAAGCCTATTAAGTCACATTTCTCAAATCAAATAGCAGTGTCTACAACTCCTTATCATACAATAGATCCACTTGCAAAATCTGAATCAAAAGTAGCCGTTCAGGTCCAAGGAAAAAGGAGATCTTGGTCAGCATCTGCTCTGCCACTTATTGGCTATGTGTGTGCCCTTAGGCTAGCTACCTGACCTCTGAGCCTCAGGTTTCCTTATCTGTAAAATGAGGACAAAAAGACATCTCACAGGAATGCTACTAGAATTAAACGAGGGAACTTAAGTGAAAAGAACATGGCACACATAAGACACTCAAGGTGAGTTCTCTTCCCTTCCTTCTGAAACCAAGCACTAAAGTAAAACTTCAGACAACCCCTCTTCCTCTCGGTGGAAGATAAGACACCTTTCTCTAACAGAGAAGGCAGATTATTTTTTTTGGTAAAGGTAATTGCTAGTTGGGGGTATCTTCCTTTCCACTGTAGTGAAAAAGCAGTTTTAAGAAGCTGAAATGAGTCTGTTACGTATATCTATCAGGGCTGTTCAGATTTCCTTCCCCACAAGAATATGACTTCCAAAGAATAAAAATGAATAACAGATGCCAATGTAAAGTTTCACTTGAAGGCATTAATTGAGTGCAACATTAGCTAATACTGCAATATGTGCAGAAAAAGAGAAGATACATTTAAGAAACTAGAAACCTAAATTCTTTCCCCTACATTGGGGAAAGGTTTTGCTCATCAAAATATTAATCAATCGGGCCGGCCTGGTGGTGCACTCTGTAGAGTACGGCGCTTGGGAGCACGGCGACGCTCCCGCCGAGGGTTCGGATCCCATATAGAGACCGGTCCGCTCACTGGTTGAGCGCGGTGCGGGCACGACACTGAGGGTTGCGATCCCGTTACCGGTCACGAAAAAAGACAAAAAGGAAAAAAAAAAAAAAAAAGATTAATCAACACGCAACAGCTGTAGCCAGTGAAATCAGGAATGAATCTTTAGCTTCTGCAAATGAGATTTACTCTCCTTGGCAGCTGGAACAGCTGATAGACAAGTTGGAAAGTAATTTCATTTGCGGTCTGAATTACAATTTTTTATACATCACAAACTTAACATATGCAATCTAACTTAGTCATCTCTTTTTTGAATACTAAATTGGCCACAAAGATGTTAGCAAGACAATGAGCAATAAAGCATCAGATAGCTATGGATGTGCTCACTTGGCTAAGATCTAGGCAGCCGGAAGGAGTCAATGTTGCATATTAGCATAAAGCTGACAAGAGTCTCAGGAGGCCTCCTACAGAGCCTCAGGAAGCCACCCTTGAGATGAAATGTGTGTCTAGGGCAACTATTGCTAAAATGGACGTTCAACAAAGCTCTATGCAAAGCTGCCTGCAGTGCTAGTATTGAGCTATAAAATATTTACAAGTCAGATCCTATCTGGTACTTCATTTCATATTTCATTTCTTCTCCCCCAATCACCAATGCTATAACTACATATTCTTACCTTACTGAAAAAATACATGATCAGCACCCGTTTTGACAAGAAATTCTTAATCTGAGTTGGAAAAAAGGAAGAACAAACACATTTACATTTTTAATTTTACTCAAATATAATATTACACATTTCCAAGATCTTCCTGACACTAACTTGAAGGAAAAAATAAAACACCTCACATCTTGCAGAGAAAAAAGTAATATTTACAATTAACCACATGAGTAAATATGTTTGTAAAATAAACTGGATAACAAGATGGGCCATCTACCCTAAATTGTATTCCCAAGGACACAAGTTTAAGCCCCAAATTAGAGCCCTGCCATAATAAAAGGAATTCTAAGTGGTTCTGGTGATATTTTCTAAGACCATATTCTTTTTTAATTCTCTACAATTACCCTGACCTTTAACCTCTTAATACCAAAAATCCATGTTTCCCTTACAGAAAAAAAAAACAAAAAAACATGAAGTGGTTTTCTACTAGTTGACACTGACAAAGGAAAAAATGTTCTTAGTGTCAAGCTGAAAGCTAACCCAACTGAGTTGAAAGTGAATTTGCTCCTACCATACTCTCACCCAAAAGCTACATGACTAATCAGAGGAATGCTACAGGGAGCATGTTTCTAATTGCTGCACAAAAAGTGACTTGGCAGTACTTATGGCATATAGAGCCATATGCGACCCTGAAGTTTATAAATGCCTTTAACTCTTCTCTCTGTACTAATCGTTCATTCTATCAGCATACATTATGACTTTTCCCCATCTTAAAAAATAAAACCCTTCCCTGACCCCTCAACTCCCTCCAGCTAAAGTGCCCCATTTCTCTGCTCCACTTACAAAATTCCTTGAAAGATGTTTTTCGTTTATTTGTTTGTTTTACAGTCTCCAAAATTCCTCTCCCAATCTCTCCTAAACCCACACCTATCATACTTTCGTCCCCACTACTCTACCCAAGAGCTCACGTCAAGGACTCAGTGACCTCCACATTACTAGCTCAACAGTTAATTCTTAGTTTTTATCTCACGCTACCTATCAGCACCATCTGATACTCCCTCTTTCTTCTCCTTGAAACACTTTCTTTTCTTGGTTCTCTACTTAGCTCAATGGCTACTCCTCAGTCTCTTTTGCTATTTCTCCTCATCTCTCAGAGCACTGGAGGGTCCCAGTTCTTGTATCTCTCTGTATCTATACTCAAGAATTTGCATTGAGTCTCATGGCTTTAGATACTGTCTGCACGCTGATGACTGCCAAGTTTACATTTCTAACCCAGAACTTTCTCCTACACTCCAGGTACACGTCTAATTTCCTACTTAGTATTTTCACTTGGTTGTCTAGTAGGTATCTCAAAATTGGCATGTCCAAAATCAAACTCCTGATTTCCACACCTCACCTTTATCAAATCTCCTCCTCCAGAATCATCAGTAAATTGCAACTCAATAAACTGAAACTATATTATTCTAGATCCTCAGGCCAAAACCCTTAGTCAACAATGACTGTAATACACCACAACCAAACCATAAGCAAATCCTATTACATCTACCTTAAAATACATATCCAGTCTTTGATCATATTTTACAACCCCCACCACACTACTCTAGTCATAGCTAGATTACTGTTAGAGCCTTAACAGTCTCTCTGCTTCCATGCCTGCCCACCAAGAGTTTGGTCTCAACAGAGCCATTAGAGCAGCACTTTCAAAATTTAAGTTAAATTTTATCATTCTTGTGGGCAAAATCATACAGATGTCTATCTAACTCAGAGAAAAAGCCAGTCTTTACAACGGCTAATGGGCCCAGTGAGCCCTGAGTGTCTGCTACCTCTCTGACTTTATCACCCACCTACCACTCTCCCCTCACTCACTTTGCTCCAGCCACACTGGTGTCCACAGTGTTCCTCACAGAAGTCAGGCACACTCCCATCAAAGGGTTTTTGCATTTTGCTGCTCCCTGCCTTCCCTTCATGTCTCTGATCAAGTATCACCTTATCAATAAGTCTTCCCCTGAACACTCCACATAAAATAGTATTCTCTCCCCCAGGTACTCTGATTCCCTTACCTGCTCTATTTTTCTGTATAATACTTTAGACATATCAAATTTCTCCCCTTTTAAGCATATTTTTCTTATCTTGAACATGACCTATCAGGATGCATCTTACAGTCAATAGCATGTCATAATTTAAGACAACTTTTTTTTTCTTAAAAGTACATAAGTCTTACAATTAATGGCATTTTATATTCCAAAGAGATAAAGTATAATACATTTGCTTGCTCATCTATTTCCCTTCACTAGAATGTAAACATTATATGGAAAAGGACTGTTTTGTTTACTATTTTCCCATTGCCTAAAACTGCACCCTGCATATATTAAGAACTCAAATGTTTCTTAAATGAAAGAAGTCACAGATTAAAGGTATTTTATGAAGTTGAACCATATAAAATTGCAGTTTATAGAGCTCAAAACCAGTCAAATACTGGCAGTCTTATATGGGTCAGCTTAATACATGAAACATCCAAAAAAAAAAAACCTAATTCTATTTATTCCTGATGACTTACATGTGAGATCTTTAATGCTCTCAATGTTACATGCAAATATGAATCCTATAACCATACCATCCTACCTGTTCACGTTTATTCTGAATCCATGAATAAATCACACTGGGCTGTTTGACTGTCTTACCATCAACACTAATAGAGGTAGATGGAGAAGGATTAGAAAACTCAGTCATTTGCTGATCTATAAAAAAAAAAAAAAAGGTAAGAACTTAGGCTGTCTGATCCTCTGCAACTATGACGTTTCAAATTTTAGAAAATAAATAGTTCTCACCACAAGCAAAAGTCCATAATCTTGGCCCTCTTCTTACTAGCTGTGGACTTTGCAGTGAGCCATAGCAGGGATTTACATCAAAAATTCCAGCCATCCGATTCACTAGACTAGAGCCAAATGGAGTACCAGGGGAACTTGCAACATCAGGTGTAGAGAATTTTGAAGAAAGCAGTGATGTTTTAACTAATGGTGGCACTGAAGACCGAGGCATCTGGCTAGATTTTGTTGTCTGAAAAGTAGTTTCTTCTGTAAAAGAACAGACCCAGTGCTGAAGAGGCAACATGACCCAAGCAGGCTATCACAGACGTTCTCAAATGCTACACAACTCAATTTTTGTTTAACACATTTACCCAAGGTTCAGTAGATTGTTTTCATTTAGGTTTACATTCTCAAGATCCATATTTTACTACTGCAATTCAATGATCATTCAAAGAGCTTCATACATTTTTCTCAGTCAGACTAGTGTAGCCTCTCTTGTTTTTCCCCCTCCACAATTATCTCCATCTTCACAGTCAGCTTCTCTAACTCTAAGCTGTTTTGAATGAACTCATTAAGTTCACATTTTATTTTTAAATGGCAATAACTTTAATTATTGCATTAGAATCTGTCTAATTTTGATGCATGTTCCTATTGTAACGATTACTTGGCTAAACACACCAAATCTACATTGTGAAAATGTACAGGAAAAAAGTGCTAACCTTATCCCATTTTCCCCAAAGTTCTTTAAGTTACTAAAAGTCACATCAAAGACTAATTTGCCCAGGATATCTATAAATCTGACCCTACATATCTGACCTGTAAACGGCGTCTTTACAAATTATTTTATAACTCCACCAATTTAGTTAGAGTCTATTGTACCAAAAAAAGGAATTTTCCTGCCACTCCAGCACAAAGCACAAAGACAAATAAACTGCAATAGGAGTCTATCTTCTTAATAAAGTTACTGTAAGAAATAAAACACTCAAAGTACCAAATTTTTATTAAATGAAGTTTAAAGGGCTAGTGGAAATTAGAAATCTTTGAGGAATCAATTTAAAAATTAAGACTGGAGTTTTTAAGAGTATTACAATTATTCCTCAAAATTGGAGGTAAAACTGTCACTGAGTGATAGAATATGACAATTTAAAATATGAAATCTCCATGTCTGGCCAGACCCATGATCCACCCAACCGAGGATTACAACGATCTTTCTAAAATGCTAACTTGATATAACTAGCCTATTCGAAATTCTCCAAAGTTTCCATATCCCTATGAAATACAATGTACTTTTCTTTGTAGCATACAAGGCCTCCTTTCATTATCAAACATTGTCTTTCCCATTCAGACTCCTTTCTGACAGATTTCCTTTCAGCAATAATATTATTTTGTCATTATTTGTGTGCCTTCCACTGAAAGGTCAGTTCCAAATGTGTTTTTTTCATGTGTGATTTTCTGGCGTCAAGCACACTGCTTGGTATATAGTAGGCATTCAATAAATATTTGTTGAATAAATTAATGCTTATCTGAAAGTTGATAACATCCGAAACACTCCAGAAATCTTTTAAAATCTGACATTCATAAACTTATTTAAATAATTTTTCATTTGTAATCTATTTGTTTTTGGGCCATGACCAGTCCCTTCAGAGTAATGACTTCAAAATTACAAACAAGTTTACTTTGGTCTATATGGTAATTTTTAAATATTAAGATTAGTTGCCAACATTTAAAAAGTAGAAGATTTCACCTAAAATTTTTTTAGATTTCAGGCTTCTCTTTTAAAAAAAAAAACACACAACTAGAAGTTCAGATACTGGGTCCAAAATCCTACATGGTTGGTTAGAGCATGGTGCTGATAATACCAAGGTCAAGGATTCAGATCCCCTTTTTTTTTTTTTTTCTTTTTTTGTCTCTTTTTTCGTGACCGGCAACGGATCGCAACCCTCAGTGTCGCGCCCGTACCGGACCGGGACCGACAACAGGATCGCAACCCTCGGTGTTGCGCCCGCACCTCGCTCAGCCAGTGAGCGGCCGGTCTGTATGTGGGATCCGAACCCTCGGCGGGAGCGCCGCCACGCTCCCAAGTGGCACACTGTAGCAGTGCGCCACCGGGCCGGCCCCAGATCCCCTTATCAGTCAGCTGCAAAAAAGAAAAAACAAAAACAAAACCACAGGGCCGGCCCGGTGGCGCACTGCTACAGTGCGCCGCTTGGGAGCGCGGTGGCGCTCCCGCCGAGGGTTCGGATCCCACATACAGACCGGCCGCTCACTGGCTGAGCGAGGTGCGGGCGCAACGCCGAGGGTTGCGATCCCGTTGCCTGTCCCGGTCCGGTACGGGCGCGACACTGAGGGTTCCGATCCGTTGCCAGTCACGAAAAAAAAAGACAAAAAGGAAAAAAAAAAAAACCCCAAATTCTCACTTGGGAACAACGGAGTAAAGCTACCCCATCTGTCCTTCATATGAAGCCTGTGCTCTCAGGTAGACCACTGTCCTCATCCAGCCAGTTTCACCCACACTCATTAAATGCCTGGTATCTGAACATTAAGTCCTTTCATCAGACTTACATTCAAATATCTTCTTTCTACTTAAGGGATTTGGTGAATGGCAGAGGTTCCTCCACCTGCACTTCTCCCTTTCAGCTTACAGCTTTCAAAAGGAAAGGGGTATTAACATTATATTGGGCTATCTTGAAACAGTGAGGGTGATGCACCACTCTCAAATCACTCAGTCATTTCAGTTGCTCTTCTCTGGACCAGCAACTTTTTGTCTGGGATACTGCAACCAGAACATCATACAATATTACCTGTAAGGAATCCCCTGGCTTTGGTAAGCGAGGCTTTCTGGTAGGCTGAAGTCTTCCATTTGATGACCAACATTTTGTCAGCCTTTTACTACCACCACCACCACAACAATTTTTTTTTATTTCAAAGATGAAAAATTGTATGTATTTATGGTATAAATTGTGATGTTTGGACTTAATTTTTTCAATCTACAATGATACCCAGATCTTTTTCTTGGTTCAGTACAATATCCCATATGTTGAACAATTTTCCCTAAAAATGTACACCTCATATTCACATAAGTATCCTCAGATTAACTACTGTCACCTTTCTTAGGAAATAAAATGTAAATGCTTTCCCCTCCTTAATAGTACTAGGAGTTACCTGGAGAATTCAATTTCCTAGGTTCCACTAGGTATGATGAAGACACTCTCCCATTTGTAGCAGCAGCTTCTTGGTAGAGAACCAGTTTCTGAGTCATATCATTTAAAAGATTCAAACACTCCCTAGAAATGGCTGTCCAATTGTGAGGATGTCCACCTACAAGATCCAAACACCAGCTTTAAAATGTAGATAATCTTATAATCTCCACTCACAGAAGGGAAAAAAAATCAATAATAAATGCTACATTACACTTTGTTTTCAGGCCCACTTTTCTAAGTTAAGCTACTATTTATATTATACAATCTAACAGACAGCAGGCATTCAATAAATATTTGGAAGAATTTTCCTAAAAGTGTCAAGCAAAAACTTGCTATTTTACAATAAAAAACCCCTCCAATTGATCGCTAAAATAAAGCCAAACACTAAGTCATGGTTTGAGTATGAGAGAGCAGGGTTACTTCACTAACGGTATTGAACAGACTGCTGAGACTATAAACAAAGAATTAAGACAATGAACACTAGGATGTCCGATGAGATGCAGCCCATGGTCCCCAATGACCTCTAAACTGTTGTGTCTGACACACTGTGCTTTCTTGCATTTTCATTCATAAAGTAGCCACTATTTGCTATTACATCTGTAGGAATGACTTATTATTTGATAATAATCATACCTTACACTTGCAGAGTTTACCTATCTGCTATCTAATTATTAAACTTAAACTACTATGATCCCCATTCCTTTAAAAATTCCCTTACTTCTTATTATCTTTTGATTTTCTAAGACCTTTGTCTCGTAGAGTTATCATGCAAAAATTAAACATGCTCCGTTAATGTGTTGAGAACAGAAGTCCAACAAAATCTGGTTTCTCCCTCCTGTGTACCAAGTGATCATTCTGTCTCCACTCAGATCTCTGCTTAACATTTCTCCCATTTACAAGTCAAGAGGAATACCACTTAACCTGCAGACAAACACACATGAAAATACTCTATCAGTAGGCCTCAGAATGTTTTGTATTGCTGTAACTCGGGATCACTATGAAATGTGTAACAGTCCAGTTAAATTTTAATAATATGTCTAGAATGCAGGTTCTCTGTCAGAGCACATGCCACCATGTTACAGTTTACTTGACTCTCTGGCAAAAATATTTCACGTAGGGCCGGCCCGGTGGCGCACTGCGCTAGTGCGCCGCTTGGGAAGCGCGGCTGCGCTCCCGCCGAGGGTTCGGATCCCGCATACAGACCGGTTCCTGCTCACTGGCTGAGCGAGGCGCGGGGGCAACACCGAGGGTTGCGATCCCGTTGCCGGTCCCGGTCCGGTACGGGGGCAACACTGAGGGTTGCGATCCGTTGCCGGACATGGAAAAAGACAAAAAAAAAAAAAAAAAAAAAATTTCACGTATAAGAATTCCTAAGTTAACCCAAGACTGACAGAAAAGTATTGGTATAGTTACTTTTCCATAGTATCACCTCTGGATTTCTCATGCTACTAAAAGGAGAGGGGTTCCAATCAACATATTTCTGTATAACTGAATTTCATTTCCATATAACATTTAACTATAAAAGGTTTATTTTACAATTTGGGACTTGGCAAGTTTGGCAAAATAATGAGGAGCTGATTAGAAAGAAGATAAAAAGCTACCCAGATTCTCTGTTCCCCACATTTTTCCTCTAGGAACAAGGCAGAGCACTGGCAAAATCACAGTCTTGAACAGCTTGGTAAGTAACAGTGGAGAAATGTTTCTGAGTTGCCATAGGCATCCTTGGGTCACCATCTAAACTAGTTCCTTCTTTTTTTTTATAGGAAGGCAGAGTAGCGTAGCAGGAGAAGGGAGCTCTGTACTTATTAGAGTCAAATGACAGAATTATTTCAATTCTTTTTTTTTTCCTTTTTGTCTTTTTTCGTGACTGGTAACGGGATCGCAACCCTCGGTGTCGTGCCAGTACCGCGACCGGCAACGGGATCGCAACCCTCGGTGTCGCGCCCGTACCGCACTCAACCAGTGAGCGGACCGGTCTCTATATGGGATCCGAACCCTCGGCGGGAGCGCCGCCACACTCCCAAGCGCTGCACTCTATCGAGTGCGCCACCGGGCCAGCCCGAATTATTTCAATTCTGACATTAACTTTATTTAAGCCACTTACTCTCTCTGAGATTTAGACCGCCCAGCTAGGGATCAGACCATCTGATTTTTAAGACCCCCTGTCATATTAAAACTTCGAGGATGCTTAAGCTGTGCAAAATTGTCCTTTAAAACTGTCGATCTACTGCACCGTTCCTTCAGGTTAAGAGAATGAAGAAACTAAATGAAAAAAATCTTTAAAATATTTTTCCTGGCAACAAATTCTACCCATAGCAATGCAAACTCTTAAGTTGTATAAAATTTAAGTCAGGGCTGGCCAGTTAGCTCAGCTCGTTAGAATGCAGACTTGTAAAACCTAGGTCAAGGATTTGGATTCCCACACTGGCCAGCCACCCCCAAAAAAAAAAAAGAAATTAATCAATACTTCATTTAATGGACTAACTAATGTGTGATATTTTATTAAATAAACCTCTGTCACCAAAAACTTTAAGGGGAGCACATTCTGCACATACATGCTTCATCAGGTCTATTACTTCTAGCAATACCTGGTTGGCTAAGGCTAAAAACTTCTTGTCTTCGTGAAGGAGAATATTGAGAAAGCAACATCAGGTCTTGCAAGGCTAAATACTAAAAGGAAAAAAAAAACTCATTATTTAATGTTTTTACCCTCCACACAAAATCTTATTTATGAATTGGGCCCATCATCATATATCCAAGGGGAAATTAGTTGCATGTTTTCATGAAAGAAATAATATTTCAGAACCATAACCTTCCTTTCTAGACTTCCAGAACTTTCCTGCCTCTACCCTCCCTATCCACTGTAGGCTCCATCTATAAGGAATGACAGAACCTCTCTGTTTTTTCATTCCTCTGTGGTGGGAAACTTAAAACATCACTTCCTCCTGGAATGTTCCCTGGCCTCCCTCACACAAACATACATTTGCATGGCTCTTAACTGTGGCATGTAAAATAATGTATTATAACTGCCTGTTCATTTGTTTTCTCTAGTTCTACCCATCAAACTGTGAGGCCACAACAACAGGGACAACATCTTGCTTGCTACCAGATCCAAAGAGGAGACACAACATCTGTTGTTCTTTTTCACTGAAAATCTTCATTTTTTTCCCCTGGCATACCTCTTTACTCATCCTTCAAGATATCATCCCTTCTGTAAAGCTTTCTTGTACTGATCCCAAGCAGAATAAGTGGTCCTACTGCACTTGCCATAGTAAATGTTAATTATTTCATGTGTCTGCCTTTTCTATTAGGCTGTGCTATATCTTTTTCATCATTCTACCCCAAGCAACTAGCAGTAACTGACACCTTCCCACTAAATAAGGATTTGGTAAACAACCAAATGAGTTACTGATATTTTTAAGTTTATATAACATATTAGTCATAATTGATATTTAAAGGTAATTAGGACCTCGGTGGTTCATTTTCTTGTTTATAACTTCTCTAGAGTGTGATCAAAACTCTGGGTTCTACTTTCTTTCGATTCATTGTAAAGTACCATACCTTTTAACATGATAACACATATTATAGATCCATTTCAAATTTTCAAATTGTGATTTGAATCAAAACAATTTATACTCAATTAGCTTGATTTATAAACTTATTACAGCCTCTTTAAACTCTTTTGATGCTAATGCCCATAGCTGGATATGCATTATGCTGAGAAATATTTTTGTATCTTTCCTGGGCAGAGAATTAGCTAGCTTGTACACATACACTGCACTACACGCTAGCACTTCAGTCAATTGGAATGAAAACTAAAAAAAATAAACAGCATTAGCAAATAGGTAATTTTTATAATACCAGTACTAGAATATTCTAGGCCCTCAAAAATATATCTAAATAAATATGCTAAATATTAAGTTCATTCTGTAAGGTAAATTAGAGAAGGCTGTGTAAAGATACAAAATGCACAGTTCTGGTACCTTTATGATGAGAGGAGGATTGCTGTTTAAAACTTTTGGGAGGCATTCATCTGATTCTTCTGCAAATGGTGGTTGAACAGGGAACACATGAGCCTATCAAATATAATCAAATATAAAGACTATGACAATGATTATTTTCATGACTTTGTTATATTCAGTAAGTAAGCCCTAAATGAAATTACCATAAAAGGAGACAATACAACCAAATTAAGATCTTTAGTGCTCCTTGCAAAAACAGGTTACATTAAAGTAATATAAACCCAAACACACCATTTAAAAAAATGTTACTGTCCCAATTTTAAGATACCGGCTTCCAATAATAGAAACAAGTTTCAGAAACTAGGATTCTTTCAAACCACTGAAGAAAAAAACCTACAGAGATACTAAAATGAAACAAACACATATATTCTAATACAAACACTTGGATGATAAAAGCAATGTAATTCTTTTTTTTTTTTTTTTTTTAAAGATGACCGGTAAGGGGATCTTAACCCTTGACTTGGTGTTGTCAGCACCACGCTCAGCCAGTGAGCAAACCAGCCATCCATATATGGGATCCGAACCCGGGGCCTTGGTGTTATCAGCACCACACTCTCCCGAGTGAGCCACGGGCCGGCCCAAGCAATGTAATTCTTATTCACTTAAGATTTTTTGTGGATATTACCCAGAAGATCGTCTCAATTTTCAAAATAATTTCTTCAATATAAATTTTAAAACTTTCCTTCAAAAAACAAACATTTGATTGCCATATATTTAAATATTTTTATAGTATCTATGTCAGTAGCATGTAAAGTTAATTTAAAATTCAGGACCACTTAGTAGGTACTCAACAGAGAAGTAGAAGCCTCTGGAAAAGAACTAGACTGTAAATAAAACATAGTAAGTACCATTGGTAGTCCATTCAGTTTAATTTCCAAAAATTAAGTAATACCAACACTGTTCCTCAGAAAAAAAAACCAAAGTAAAACAAACAAACAAAAAAAAAACCAAAGCAAATGATGGTTATAAATAATATGCCCTTAGTAAAGTCTCAGAAGAAAGATCAAAAACCAACTTATTGAAATGTTTTTGGGCATAGCACCCTGATCAGTGCTCTACTAAAAATCAATTTGTGCATTCTAAAACACATAATATTAACAAAAAACTCAATACTAACCTCTGTGGCATAGATTTTGAAGAGTATCCATGAGATGTACCAAGTCATCAGTAGAAAGACACCACATAGCCACACATGGTAGAGTAATGAGAGACTCAAAAGGCCACTCACAGTATCAAGAGGCCTATGAAATTGCCTATGAAAGCAGAAATTACTATTTAATCCTACGGGAAAAATATAACCTAAGCATTTAACAGACTTGGAGAAACAAATAAATACTATTTCTAAATAATAATGCTGACAGACACCTCTCCTTTTGTACCCTTATAGGGTTCTTTCCCTAACACCTCCTAACAAGGTACACAGGGAGCTGTAAAGGAAGCATCGACCTAAATTGGCACTACAGTTTCTTGTGTTCCAAGTCTTCACTGACATTTACTATGGATGAAGAATGAACCCAGCCCATAAGCCTAACTACTAGAAGCTGGGTGAAAGTTATCATTGTTGCTTTGTAGTTTAATGCTTTGTAGTTTAATACTCTATAAACAGTTTTACAGTGGTTAAAAGCACATGCTACTAAAATAATGATTTTTACTTTTAAAACAATTTAAGAAACTCTGTTAGAATGCTAAATAAAGCTAATGTTACCATCTTACCAAAACCTTGAATAGATCGATTAAGTCATAATCCTAAAATCACACAACTAGCAATTGTGAAAACCAGGATTTGAACCTCTGACTCTGCCATTTATAAGTGTTAAGATTAGGTTAAATCACTCAACCTACCCCACCCTCAGTTTCTTAACCAATATAATATTGGCATAATCTCTTCATTCTTCCTTTTAGGGCTATTACAAGATTTAAAACAGCTTACATTAGGAGTACCCAGCACAGTGCTTGACATCAACTGGGGGATCAATATATAATGAAATTATTTTTAACTTTTAATATTTAACTGAGGGCCTGACATACATGATGGACAGAATATCAGGCACTCAGCCATACAGACAAAACATTTTTTGACTAAAAGGAGGAAAAAAGTATCATGTTAAATTTCTATCAAATATTTTTTCTCTTTCCATCTGACCCAGTTTAAAATCTGGGCTAACATAATAAATGACCCACACATTTGGTTTCATACCTAGCAATTAAGCACAAGACAAAACTAAATTTTACCTAGGAACTTTTAAAAGTAAGGAATTGAAATCTACATCATAGAAATCACAATACCTCTTAAATATCCACATATGCCAATATTCCCACTCCCCAAAACTGATATTAGTGAATTCCATATATGATACATAAAAGTCTCACAGTGGAATAACCAATAATTAAAAGAACACTGAGAGAAACTGACATTTATCCAGCAAATATTGATCAAACCTGCAAAATATGTGGGGGATAACTAGAACAATACATCTCAGGGCTGCCACTCAGTTGACACTGTGTCCTTCAACTGGTTACTTGACCTTTCTCAATTTTGGTTTTCTCATAGGCAAAATGAGAATAATGCCACAGCATGGTTAAAGCATGGCGCTGATAACAAACACCAAGGTCCAGGGTTCGCGCCCTGTACTGACCAAACATCAGAAAAAAGAAGAAAGCCACAGCATTGGTGTGTACCACAAGATACCACAGAATGAATGTTGAGGGAAAACAAGAGAGGCATGGTTCATGCAACTCAAGAAGTATACTTTTGTATAGTATAAAAGCTATATCTAACAAAAAAAGAATGAATTATTGTTTACTTTTGGGAAGAGGAACTAGGTGACTGGAGACAGGGGCAGTAGGTGTCTTCTTCACTGCATACACTTTATATACCTTTGGAACTTTAAACTATGTAACCTATGTGTACAATGAATAAATGAGTACAATTTTCAAAAAAATGTTTAAAGGCTAAATCTAAACATGTGGAAAGTAGCAAACACCTAAGGGATGGAAACAGAGTTAAAATTAGACTTTTTATATATCACTTACTCATCTATGTGAAGATCCATAGCAGTGCTAATCCAAGCTTTGGGAATATGGCCTGAGGGGGAAAAATACCAAGCTATGAACACGAAAGGTTAATAAAGTAAATCTCAATCATGCTTTAGAATATGAGGTCATAGAGCACAGCCTTGTAACACCAACGTCAAGAGTCTGGTTCCCCACTAAGAAAAAAAAACAGGGCTATAGGACATGAGGTCAATGATATGACCAAGTAAACACCAAGACCTCAGTAAAAATGCTAGAATGTTTAAGTAGGAATGAGTAGGAAAAGAAAATAATTTCTAAATATAGTCCTTGCTTTGCACGGTCCTGATATATACCTATTTGTTACCATGGTTTAGTTAAAAAATGCCAGTCCCCCAACAACACAGTTCAAATTTCAGTTACCATGGTATATTAACCAAAAAAAATAATAATAATAACTGCAAGCAACTGCATATAGCAAGCACTTCTAGCTTTTTAGTACACAAATCAATATGTAGATAACAGACGCACACCATGATCTGTGACCAATCCTGTTACTTCTCTCAGTCTGCTGGTGACTGGTCACTTGCATCCGTTACTCAGTTCAGGCACAAAGAGCAAAGCACATAGCTGTGTTGTCTCCTTGTCTCCCATGATAAATCTACATGACATTTTACAAAAATGAATAGCTGAAAGAAGAAACTGGCCAAAAATGTTCAAAGCACAGCAAAGAAATGAAAAGTGATACTGCTGGAAATGAAATTTGAATACAATATAAATGGAGTTATAGAAAAAAAGAGCTGACGATGGGAATGTTGACACAGCCACTATGTCAGCCAAAGGCACATCTCTAGGGGAAGAGCCAGGCTGATTGTAGTAATGAAGTATTAACATCAGAATGACAAGAGCTATATAGAAAAATGGATTATATAAACTACAAGTGAAAAAAGTAAACAACAGGATGGCTTATACAGTGAGGACAGTTCAGTAAAATTATATCCATGGAAAAAAGTAGGATCAGAAAAAGTCTAAAAACAGTACTTTTGAATGTTGGATTTTGTTTATATTATGAAGTGTTGCAGATGAGATTCATGTTATACCTGTACTGCTCATTATACTAAATAAACTACATTTTTGTGCTTAAAATTCATGTTAGGGCCGGCCCCGTGGTGCACTCGGGAGAGTGCAGCGCTTGGGAGCGCAGCGGTGCTCCCGCCACGGGTTCGGATCCTATATAAGGATGGCTGGTGCACTCACTGGCTGAGCACGGTGCGGGTGACACCAAGCCAAGGGTTGTGATCCCTTACCAGTCACAAAAAAAGACAAAAAAAAAAGGGGCCGGCCCGGTGGCGCACTGCTGTAGTGTGCCGCTTGGGAAGCATGGCGGCGCTCCCGCCGAGGGTTCGGATCCCACATACAAACCGGTTCCCGCTCACTGGCTGAGCGGTGCGCAGGAGCAACACCGAGGGTTGCGATCCCGTTGCCGGTCCCGGTCCGGTACGGGCGCGACACTGAGGGTTGCAATCCGTTGCCGGACACGGAAAAAAAGACAAAAAAAAAAAAAAAAAATTCATGTTAATAAATTCTACAAGGTTCTCCTACCAACAGGATATTCCTATTGAATTAGTATCAAGTCACGAACTTATAAAAAGGCGTATGTTATTTTTAGATAAGAGTAATGACCAAATGATGCACAATATTTTCTTTTTTTAAAAGAATACATTTTTTAATGTGGTTTAAAAACAAAACAAAAAGTTTACCATCTTAATCACTTTTAATTGTACAGCAGTGTTAACTATATGCACGTTGTTGTGCGACAGATCTCTAGAACTTTTTCATCTTGCATTACTGAAATTGTATACCCACAGAAAAACTCATCCCCTTTTCCCCATCTCCCAAGCCCCTAGCAACCACCATTCTACTTTCTATTTCTAAGAATTTAACTACTTTAGATACCACATACAAGTGGAATCATGAAGAATTTGTCTTTTTGTGACTCAGTTATTTCAGTTAGCATAATGTCCTCAAGCTTTATCCATGTTGTAGCACATGACAAGATTTCCTTCTTTTTTTTTTTTGTCTTTTTCCGTGTCCGGCAACGGATCGCAACCCTCAGTGTCGCCCCCGTACCGGACCGGGACCGGCAACGGGATCGCAACCCTTGGTGCTGCTCCCGCGCCTCGCTCAGCCAGTTAGCGGGAACCGGGCTGTATGTGGGATCCGAACCCTCGGCGGGAGCGCCGCTACACTTCCCAAGCGGCGCACTATAGCAGTGCGCCACCGGGCCGGCCCAGATTTCCTTCTTTTTAAAGGCTGAATAATATTTCATTATATATATCAATCACATTTTCTTAATATTTTCCTTTAAATAAATATTCTGATGATTTAAACAATCAGTTTGGCTAATCACATACCTACAACTGTAGAAAACATACAAACATAATCAAGAATGATTTTGTAGCTGACATTTCTTGAGATACAAGCTAATACATACACTGTATCAAAAAGCAGAAATTCTTACCAAGAAAATAATACACAATGCAGAAATTTCTAATCAGGAACAGTGATTCCACACAACTATGTTTAACTAGTAATAGTAGAGATCTTCTAAAGCGCAAGAACTTGTATTGCTGTGGAAAAAAAGAAAAACAGGATAAAATGACACATCCAATTCAAATGACATATTCCACACCATTATAAAGCAAGCACTTAACTATAACAGCTGACATATAAAACATAATCACTGTACAAAAAGACAAAGATTATTCCAGAGGCAAGAAATCAACTATTTCTGATGTTAAAATATTTAATATTTGTATTATACAACATCTTACTGATATAAGATCAGAAATAAGAAAATTAGCAATATCGGGGCTGGCCCGGTGGTGCACTGCTACAGTGCGCCACTTAGGAAGTGCGGCAGCGCTCCCGCCGAGGGTTCGGATCCCACATACAGACCGGTTCCCGCTCACTGGCTGAGCGAGGTGCGGGGGCAACACCAAGGGTTGCAATCCCGTTGCCGGTCCCGGTCCGGTACGGGCGCGACACTGAGGGTTGCGATCCGTTGCCGGTCACGAAAAAAGACAAAAAAAGGAAAAAAAAAAAAAAAGAAAATT
>NW_007728591.1:260673-268217 GCF_000696425.1 Galeopterus variegatus | reverse complement strand
TCCCGCCGAGGGTTCAGATCCCACATACAGACCGGTTCCCGCTCACTGGCTGAGCGAGGTGCGGGGGCAACACCAAGGGTTGCAATCCCGTTGCCGGTCCCGGTCCGGTACGGGCGCGACACTGAGGGTTGCGATCCGTTGCCGGTCACGAAAAAAGACAAAAAAAGGAAAAAAAAAAAAAAAGAAAATTAGCAATATCAATCCATACTTGATACTAAGGACTATGGAGATAAAGAAAGTACAAAAAATATAGTAACAACAACAGCAGCAGCTAACATTCTTTGGATACTTACCACGTACCAGGTTCTATGCACTTCACATGCATTAATCCATTTAAACCTCACAACAACTGTACGAAAGAGGTTCTACCATTATCCCCATCTTAAATGAGAAAACCAAGGCACAGAGAGAATAACTTAACCAATGTTACCAGCAAGCAAAAGGACAATCTGAGATATAAATCCAGACAGGAAGGCTTTAGAGACTGCAATCTTTAAGATAATGCATACTGCTTTTACACTAAATTTTTTTAAATGATGTTTGCAGAAAAACGATAGGCAATGAAGATACTAGCCTAGGACTCAGGAGACGTGAGCTCTAGTGCTCCTTCCTCTGTACAACCCTGAACAAGTCACATCTCCTCTCTATCTAATTATCTATTAGATAAGAAGGCTGAACCATCTAAATAGCTCCTTAATGGGTAACTGACAATTCTAACGATCTAATAGAAAGGAATTTTTTTTAAAAAAAGTTTTTTCCTGAAAAACCTACACTTCTCAAACAAGGGTTGTCTGCCCCTCTCTCCTTTCTAATCCCTGCTCCCAAAATAACAATGGAAAAAACATAATAAATTATGGAAAGAATCTAAAGAAACCTAATGTACAAAAGATAAAATTCCCAAATTCTAGTCTTCTCTTTGCTTATACAGAATTGATCTTTCCTTAAGGAATTTCAGAAGTTAAAAAATAGCAAAGAATTACAGTATTAGGTAGAAGTTATATTTTATACCATGTCTGCAAATGTCTACAGTATCTTATAAAAAGCAGCCCACACAAATACATGTCACTAACCATACAGCTTCAATTATATTGGTTTATTAAAATATTTTCAAAGTGCAAGATATGGAATTGCACTATTCCATGCAACCACTGGGTGCTATCACCACCACACACCTACCCACAATAAAAATGGCATAGTTCTTATACTATTCCTACTGTACCTCACACCTCAGCACTACTCGAGGATACAGAGAGGCTAGGGAAGTGGAAATGTCTACCATAGATATGCAGAGAATACCTAATATACCCTTCTCTTGCTCCCAACCAAGCTGAAGTGTTTTTCAATTCCCTGTTGGATTTCTTCTGTGATTTGGCTATGAGCTACCCTTTACTGAATATTTACTGTGCTCCAGGCACATATTTAGTGCTCAATAAATCTTATCTCTCTCTCTCTTTTTTTTTTTTTTTGTGGCTGGCCAGAACAGGGATTGAACCCTTGACCTTGGTGTCATCAGCACCATGCTCTAACCAACTGAGCTAACCAGCCAGCCCTCTTATCTCACTTAATACTTTCAACAGTCTTGCTGGCATAGTTTGCCAAGCTCCGTCTTGATGCCCATTTCTTTGTTCCCTACTCCATAGTAATATTCTGCTTTTCCCTATCACTCTGTCGCTAAGAATTTGATAAGAGTAATGGAACTGGTTTTAGTAGTGTAGTCAAGCTTTAAAAAAAAAAAAAACCTAATGGGCTAATGGCAGCTTGGTTAAAATTAGTATTTTTTTAAAGACATAATATTTTATAAGTTACATAAAAACAGTAGTTACTGAACAACATGGACAACATGAAACCACTTATGTAAACCTGATCCCACAAAATATATGTTACAGTTACATATATACATAAATGAACAGTAAAGGATCTGGAAGAATATACACTACACTGGTAACAATGGTTATCTCTAGAACAAAGATTGAGATTGGCCACAAAGCAGTCACTGGGGGACTTTCAATTTATCTATAGTTTCTGAATATTTTATAATAAAAATGTTACCACTATACTCTTGGAAAACAGGCTGACAGGCAGAACCAAAAATGATGATGATGATAATGGCTATTCTTGCTCGCAAAAAAATATTTAAGGTCTGATACTCTCTGGTCAGCTTGGTATTTAAAAAAAAAAAAAAGCAAATGGCTATAACCACCACATTGCTCTATGGAGGCTTAGAAGGGACAGGAATGAGCCTGACTTCTCACATCAAGCTTGCAGTTTCTTAACAATCCATCCTACTTCCCTTAGCAACTTAAAACACACAAGGGAAGGTCATACACTGTACACCGGGCTGGTAGGCTAAGCTATGGTGTCCTCCCTTACCCCTCAGTCTTCTGGGGAGGCAAACCCACCCTGCTAGGTAAACAAAGACACTTACAAACAATGAGGTACTGAACAGCAAGCTGACAAAGTCCTTGCTATTCTAGGAAAGCCAGCAACGCTGGCTTCCCCTTTGCCTGCTTCCCCCTTCTCCCTCCCCTTGAGATCTGACCTTTGATTGAACCCAGGACCCTGAGAGCTTTGTAAATGAGGAACTTATGTTCTTATTTTGTTGATAAGTAGTTAGCCATGAACCTTCAAGCCCCATGGCAGCTGAAGATGTTCTATAAATAGCTTTGTACCAGACATAACTGATTTAATCAGTACAATTTGTTATTTTCACTGGCTTATAAAAAGGAACCTAAAATAAACTAAGATGCCTTGTAGGCCATAAGCCTGTAAGGTCCTCCTGATCCCATAAAGTGTGTCTCTTCATTTCCCACCATCTCCCCTCGGGGTACTGGTCAGCAACAACAAACCTGATGGATGAAAAACTATGGTCCTGGACACCAAGATCATTTCTACTACTCTTGCCAAATCTTCACCTCTCTTACTCCACTGTCCTTCCACTATACCCTCCAGCAAAACCCCTGCTCCAACCACCCCCTGTTCTAACCATCTAACTGTGCAGACCAAAAACTACCACACACTCATGGCTACAAGAGATGCCCCAAATATATATTTTGACCAAATACTTAGTGGCCAAATGTTAAAAATCAATATTCTGCCAAAGCTGAAGCTGAAGCCAAAGGTGAATATTACCATCAGAGAATAAACTTTTGGGATACAAGAATAAATCTAAAATTTTATTAAAATAAATTACTTAAAAATTTAGTATTAAAATTTTACAGGGGCTGGCCGGTTAGCTCAATTGGTTAGAGCACAGCCTTATAACACTAAAGTCATGGGTTAGGATCCGATCCCTGTACTGGCCAGCTGCCACAAAAAAACAAACAAACAAACTAAAAACTAAAATTTTACAAATCTGATACTGCATGGTAGAAATAATAATTTATCAGCATGGTCAACTACTGGACTGCTCCTATGTTCACTCCATTACATATATGCAATGTTAAATAGATGGTCACTTTCAATTGAGGTCCATGGAGTTCCAGCAAGGTATTTTGGGGTATTTCATTTTTCTCTAACACTTTCTTTTCTTCGTTCTCTTTATTCTTAATTATGTTTGGATCAAAGTATGATTTACCATGGCTATTTCTGTATAGAGTTTTGGAGTTTTTTTCTTAGTGAAATACTGAGGTAGTAAAATTGACATCCTATTTTTAATTCATCTTCACAAGATGTGAAAATTTCTAAATAAGACTTTTTTTTTACACTCACAGATTGCAGGGAGGTAAGGGTCAGATCCTTTTCTATGAGCACTATCTGTAGTATGTATATATTTTTTTTCTTTTTGTCTTTTTTGTCGTGACCGGTAACGGGATCGCAACCCTCAGTGTTGCGCTCATACCGCGACCGGCAACGGGATCACAACCCTCGGTATCGCGCCCGCACCGCGCTCAACCAGTGAGCAGACTGGTCTCTATATGGGATCCGAACCCTCGGCGGGAGCGCCGCCACGCTCCCAAGTGCCGCACTCTACCGAGTGCGCCACCGGGCCAGCCCTGTAGTATGTATATTTTCATCAGATTGTTCTCATGCAACAGGCATGTCAAACAAGTGTGTGAAAACTTTAGCTAATTCTAATCCATCACATTCTCACATATTATACCCTCATAACAACATATCATGTGCTTATATATCCCTCACTCCCCACCAGACTGGGTCCTAGTGGGAAGGGGCTGGTTCTAACATTTTTGCTGAATGAAGTAAATAACAGCACAATCAGGAACCGTGAAAACAGGCTGGGGAGAGCCTTGATGCCACAGTGAGACATCTCAACCAATCTTTCTCTCTCTTGCCAGAGGAGGTGGCTCTGAGTTCCAGGGACAACTCCTACCAGATAAGATTTTTTTTTTTTTTAAGCTTTATTTTATCACTCTTATCAAACACACATCAGAAAGCATATCAACAGTGCATCTTACGGTTAAGTCAGTTTACAACAAAACTGAACAAGGCAATTGTGTTTACAGAAAGTTTTCAGCAAAAATTCGCAATACAGTCAAAAACGCAGTATTCATACTTTTTAGGTATATAGGAAGTGTAAAATAATAGTCCTCTGCTACTCAGCAAGAGAAACCAAGTTTAAAAGACTTGAATGGAAATCAGATGTTTAGGGATTCAGGAAAAGAACTTCTTGGCACTGACACACATCTACATTTATAGTCCCACCTGGTTATTTAAAAAACAAAACAGAAGAAACCCTCATAAACAATAAGACATCACAAAGAACAGAAAACTACAGTGCCAAGAAATGCCAAGACTGATATGCTATTGAAACAACAGGTAGAGGGCCGGCCCAGTGGCGCACTGCTACAGTGCGCCACTTGGGAGCATGGTGGTGCTCCCGCCGAGGGTTCGGATCCCACATACAGACCGGTTCCCGCTCACTGGCTGAGCGAGGTGCGGCCGCAACACCAAGGGTTGCGATCCCGTTGCCGGTCCCGGTCCGGTACGGGCGCGACACTGAGGGTTGCGATCCGTTGCCGGACACGAAAAAAGACAAAAAGGAAAAAAAAAAAAAGAAGAAACAACAGGTAGAAATGTTATAGACAAATATTCACTATGTATTGTAATATTCTTATAGTTCTAAGGTGAAGGTAAACCAACAGGAGAGAATACTCCTTTTAACTGGCTAAGATTTTTAAAAAATCTAACTGGAAGATAGTATACTATACCACTTAAGCAAGTCAGAAATGTTTTATTTATTTATACATACTTTGCCTTGTTCTGAAAAGGATGTGAGACAGTTAACTGACATATTATAAAACTACTTGCATATCCCCAAGCTCACAAGGTTCTGAAGTTCAAAAAGAAGTTGGCAGCTACACAGAAGTACTTTGCATGAATGTCATCATCATCTTCCTCCAGCCCTGCTAGGTCACAGAAAGTGCCACTACCTAGCAGGAAAAGAGTGGGACAAAGCGGTATTCTAAGAGTGGCAAGAAGAAAGAGTAGCTATAGTTCTCAAGTCTCATGAAAATAAATCTCTTCTCTCTAAATGACATTTTGAGGATATCAGTCCTAAGTCTTACTCATCAAATCTTGGATTAATCAGATGAGGCCAGTTACATACATATACATCAGGCAATTTTAACTCTGTGAAATTCTGGCATAAGGTAATACTCAAATGATCTTACCTGTATTATGGGAAATGGAAGATAGTTCATGTTGTTAACAAAATACAAGAGGCTATAACTATAGCCCATAAATGCTCCAGCCAGTAGGAAAAAAAGATGATGTTCATTTAAGCAGGTTTGTGTGGCAGGGCTATCTAAGCTGAAGGGAGAAAGTTAGGCAATTAATTCAACAGTCAAGGATATGTATCACTGTTTTAGGCTCAATATTTACTGAACACAAAGCTCTGACTTAATCACTTAAGAAATGTCCCAAATTCTAACTAAATGGCTCATTTTAGGTGTAAACAAAAAATTAACAAAACCCTTTTCCCTGAAGCATGAGAATCTGACCTTTTTTAGTTAACTCTAGCTCTGTTCCCCTGGAAATCTAATGGGGTAAGAATGTCAACTATAATAGTAAGCAATGTTGCCTACAAGTTGCTTACTATCATAGTAAACTGCATCTGGACTGAGAGGAACTATAAATAAATAATACATACCTGATAGAGATGCCATAACTTTGGGCTTCTCTCTGTGTTCTCTTATACTTGAGCATTCTCTCTTGGGACCCTGGATGCTACACCTACAAAGTTGTTACAAGAGATACTGGATCCTGTGGGGCACAAGGCCTTTAAACCAGGGAGCCCCATGCCTGTTTGATGTGGATCTCTTCTCCTTGTACCTGAGTTGTACCACAGGAAAGAAGACAGCTCCTAGATGGCTGTGGGACCTATCACCTGTATGAACTGCTTCAAGAACTCCTGCTAAAGAGGAGCTCCTGATGCTTCCCAGCTGAAAAACTACGGTTATAAGTTCTAAATATTTAGTTAAATCCAAGATCACCTGGAGGGCAGTGCCATAAGCTACTACCCTATCATCATTATCTTATGATATCTTTTAATTGTAAGCATAAGATCTTATCCAGTTGGTGAACATCAAGATCTTAAACTCCTTTGAGAATTTCCTGAGAACTTCTATCATCTATCAAATATCTGGGGGTATATAGAGCCAATACATCATAATTCAGTAGGGGTCAATTTTTCCTGAATGAGTACAGACTGTGGACCTGCCTCACCATCTCCCTCCATGAGAGATGAGGTTCCAGGTTGACTGTTTTCTAGACCCTGAGTTACAAGATAATGGAAGAGATTAGTTGTTTTTTTTTTTTTTTTTAAAAGATGGCCAGTAAGGGGATCTTAACCCCTGACTTGATGTTGTCAGCATCACACTCAGCCAGTGAGCAAACCGGCCATCCCTATATGGGATCCGAACCCGGGGCCTTGGTGTTATGAGCACCGCACTCTCCCGAGTGAGCCACAGGCCGGCCCGGAAGACATTAGTTCTGCTAAAGATTCTGACTATGAAATCATCAGTAAATTATACGAGGGGTCTTCAAAAAGTTCATGAAAAGATTCATATTATCTTTTAATTCTATTTTTCCATGATCTTTTTTGAAGTACCCTAATATTTATAATAGGTACTAGTCTCTTTAACCACCCTTAGCTTCATTCTGCTCCCTGGAACTCAGACTGCCGCCTCTGCTAAAGAAAGATACGCAAAAAGAATCCAAGACTCATCCAAAATGAGCAGTTGGGATTTCCTTATTCACAGTAGTCCTGTATTTATACATGTCCTTTATCATTTATTGTTTGTCAACAAGATAATTTTCACTAAAGAAAAATTATATTAAGGGGGAAAAACTGCCTTATATAATAGTAGCTAGGGGCCAAAAGGAAATCAAATATTCAGTAGTAATCATGTAACATTGTTTTAGGCAGTGGAAAATAGAGAACTTAAGATTACCTTACTAATCTTTTTGGATTTTTTTTTTTCCTTTTTGTCTTTTTTCGTGTCCGGCAACGGACCGCAACCCTCAGTGTCACACCCGTACCGGACCGGGACCGGCAACGGGATCACAACCCTCGGTGTTGCGCCCAC
>NW_007728591.1:250316-260506 GCF_000696425.1 Galeopterus variegatus | reverse complement strand
CACCTCGCTCAGCCAGTGAGCGGGAACCGGTCTGTACGTGGGATCCGAACCCTCGGCTGGAGCGCCACCGCGCTCCCAAGTGGCGCACTGTAGCAGTGTGCCACCGGGCCAGCCCTCTTTTTGGATTTTTAAAGTCAGAACATCAACATGCAATTTATATCAATGTCATGTGTTCAAGAACTGTAAGTTTCAAAAATACAAAAGCACTCTATAAGGGAAGGTAATTATAATAACTTTTACAATTTTCTTCATTCTTTCCACACTACCCTTCCTTCAAACTCCAACTAATGCGACCTCCTCCAGGAACATGTGTGGATCCTCCCTACTTTCTGAATTCCGACAGGTTTTATCTGCACATCTCACTTTCTTCTTCCTATTTTATCCATCTGTGTCCATGTCTTAATTTTCCTATTGTTCTTAACTCTCAAAAAGCTGATAGTCTTATGTATGTTTGAACCACTCTCATAAATCTGACAGTACCTAGCATAGCACCCAGCACATAACAAATGGTTTTTAAAAATTACTGAATTGAACAAACGTAAAACATCAAAACACTTGATGCATGTAAAAAAGCACATTCTGTAGAAGTCTAGAAAGCAAAGAATGTTCATAAGGTATTAACCTATATAAGTCACCTTCGGCTTAGTAACTATACAAGGTTCCTTAGACAAAACATATTAAATATTACCTCTCGGTACCAGTGCAGGGAACCACAAGAAAACTGTATTGGCCCTTGGTCATCACTGCGGCACACCAAGCCATAACCATTCCCATTGCAGCATGAATAAATGAGTGCATGAGTTGCTGAGGATGAATGATCTTCCCAATCAGTGCCAGTCTGGAGCAGGGAACGGAAGGCACAACTGCAAAGAAAATACATTACTGTTGCTTTATAATCTGTAGCACATGAAGTTAGGGAAGCTAAAACTATTCCCTTTCATCCTTGCACAAATACTAAAAAGGGCAGGAAAAAATCCACAGTCAATGTAAAATATAGTACAGAGAAAGTCTAAGTTAAAAATTTTTGAGAAAAGAATGAATATAAAGAGATGCACACACACAAAAAGAAAAACCAAAAAATCTAGAGGGATGGAACCTAAGGAGAGCATAATTCACATTTTTCATTTCTTTTTAATTAAAATTTCCTGATAGCTCAAATTGTGCCCACCCTAGCACTCTCCTAAACACATAAAAAAATAAATAATAATATTAAAGAGTTAGCTCCTGCCCTGCAGCAAGTTGTCTTTATTTCAGCACTGGAAATTGTCAATATATAATTCATCTGTGAGAATGAATGCTGGGTAAGAGTGCTCCTATATACTCCCACACTATCCAATGTACTGTAATCAAATATGCTTACTGTCTGTCTCCCCACTAACTGTGTTCCTCTGGAGAAAGCTGGCACCATATCACTTATCTCTTACCCCTACACAGTGCATGGCACTTGCCAGGCATTAAGAATGATTGGCTGGAGAGCCCTCGTCTGGCATATCTACTTATAGAAGACAACCCAGGTACAGGGGAGTGTGTGAAAGAACTAAGCCAGGGAGTTCTGAATAGGGCTTGAATAGAGAAAGAGACCCACCAGCCAGTAGTAAGCAATTAAGAAAGCAAAGAAAAAGTAAATGTATTATAACATCCACAGTTAGCATTTGAAATTTTATACCATATTTTACAAGTAAGTGATGAAGAGCTAAAAAGAATGATGTTACAGTCAAAAAAAGAAGTGTCAGAAAAAGCTTTTTATTATATCTAAGGACAGACTCAAGGAATCTGAAAAGGCAGGAAGAGTAAGAAGAGAAACAGGAAAAAAAAATAAAAAAGCACTGGAATCTAACAGGTGATTTTCCCAAGACAAAACATAATTACTTTTAAGCTTTTTTTGGAAAAGCACAGAATTATAGACTTTTGTATTTAAAAAGAAATCACCTGGTCTTCACCAAGGTCAAGGGTTTGGTTCCCAGTACCGGCCAATCACAAACACAAACAAAAACAGAAACACATAGTCTTGATCTCCTGCCCTACAAAGGAATTATTTTTATAATACATCTGCTAAATCACATCTTTAATACTAGCTGCAAAAAACAAAATTTTTTTTTTTTTTTTTGTCTTTTTTCGTGACCGGCAACGGATCGCAACCCTCAGTGTCGTACCCGTACCGGACCGGGACCAGCAACGAGATTGCAACCCTCGGTGTTGCCCCCGCACCTCGCTCAGCCAGTGAGCGGCCGGTCTGTATGTGGGATCCGAACCCTCGGCGGGAGTGCTGCCGCGCTTCCCAAGCGGTGCACTGTAGCAGTGCGCCACCGGGCCGGCCCCAAAAAACAAAATTTTTTATTGGGGTAAAACACACATTAATAAAATTTACCATTTGAACCATTTTTAAGTGTACAGCTCTGTGGCATAAGTACATTCACACTGTTGTGCAACTATCACCACCATCCATCTTCCAAATTTTTCCATCTTCCACAAATGAAACTCTACCCATTAAACAACTCCCTATTTCCGCCATCTCCCTAGTTCCTGAGAACCACCATTCTACTTTCTGTCTCTATAAATTTGAATACTCTAGGTACAGCATAAAAGTGAAATAACTTGTTCTAAAAGGTCTAAATATATTTTTAAAACAAAGAAACTAGTACCCAAATGAATTTCAAAGTACGAAATTCAAAGCATATGATTCTGTATATTTTAAAATTTTGACACAAAACACAGCCTATTAAACACAACCATATATAAATTGCATTGAGTCTGCCCTTAGTAAATTCAGACATTTTTAAGATGATTAACATTTGAGGGTCGGCCCGTGGCTCACTCGGGAGAGTGTGGTGCTGATAACACCAAGGCCATGGGTTCAGATCCCATATAGGGATGGCCGGTTGGCTCCCTGGATGAGCGTGGTGCTGACAACACCAAGTCAAGGGTTAAGATCCCCTTACCAGTCATCTTTAAAAAAAAAAAAAAAAAATTTGAAAACTCACCTGCATAGAACTCCACATTGAAAATACTTATTATTATTATTACCACTGACAGCAGCAGGAGGTAAAAGATTACGTAGGAACTATAAAGATCATTGAAAGAATCTAAAACACAAGAGAGATCAATTAGTAAAGTTTATTCAGTAACAGTCATGTTCAGTACACTGCAATATAAAAAAAGTTTGAACCACAGCTATAATTTTAATTTTTTTTTTTTTTTTGGTCTTTTTTGAGACTGGCCACACCACGCTCAGCCAGTGAGCGCTGTGAGCGCACCGGTCATCCCTATACAGGATCCGAACCCGTGGCAGGAGCACTACTGCACTCCCAGCGCCGCACTCTCCTGAGTGTGCCACGGGCTCGGCCCTATAATTTTAATTTTAAGTTATCTTTCCTTCAAGAATTTAATTGTACACTGCTGACAGGTCCAGTGGGACATCAACTCAAGAACTACAGTGGGAGTTATTTGGACCCGACTCCGGGTACGTTAAAATACTAGACACACCAGCCAGCAACAAAACAAAATAAAACAAAAACTAGAATTTCTTTTAAATCATCCAAATGTTAACATCAGATAAAATACTACCATATATGAACATCTCATCATATGAAACAGAAGTACCATATTTAGTAATATACCAACAAAGTCTCTTTTTAAGATGTAAATATTTTTCAGATCAGAATCTTCTTAATAAATGCAATTGATTCCTACAGCTAAAGTCAAAATAACATTTTTGGAAATGGCATAATCCATGAATCATCTAAATGAATTGAACTAAAAAACAAAAACTGTAATGTCCCTGTGAAATACTAATGCATTCATATTTTGGACTAGTTCAACCATCAGTATTCCATTTCAAAGTTTAAAATATGGATATGCTGGGGCTGGCCCGGTGGTGCACTGCTACAGTGCGCCACTTGGGAGCGCAGCGGCGCTCCCGCCGAGGGTTCGGATCCCACATACAGACTGGCCGCTCACTGGCTGAGCGAGGTGCGGGTGCAACACAGAGGATTGCGATCCCGTTGCCGGTCCCGGTACGGGCACGACACTGAGGGTTGCGATCCGTTGCCGGTCATGAAAAAGACAAAAAGACAAAAAAAAAAAATGCTAAAGGGCCGGCCTGTGGCTCACTCGGTAGAGTGCGGTGTTGATAACACCAAGGCCACGGGTTCGGATCCCATATAGGGATGGCCGGTTCGCTCACTGGCTGAGCGTGGTGCTGACAACACCAAGTCGAGGGTTAAGATCCCCTTACCAGTCATCTTTTTAAAAAAAAAAAAAATATGGATATGTTATGCCTAAAAACATGAATGAGAGAAATAAAAACAGTAAGGATGTGTTAGCTGAATAGACTAAGACTTAATAATAAAGGCAATTATCCTTAAAAGTACAATTCATTGGCCAAAATTAATGAGGAATATTTACTAAGCATTCACAACTAAACCCAAGCATACTGAGCCAAAAGAAAGAAATTACTCATGTGACTAAGGGTAAGTAAAAAGAGTACAATTTCTCTGAAAAAACTTTGTGAACCAAAAGTTAAGGACAAGAAACATCTGAAGAGAAAAATGTCATAAATCAAATCCAATCTGGAGAGAAAGAAAATGTTATTAGGATTAAAGAAACCCTGGCCATGAAATGTCAAAAAGTTTTTATCCTCAGTGCCAATGTGAACAATTGGTAATGGCTCTGGAATACAATATTGAGTATTCTGAGGTTGTAACTAGAAAGCCATGATCAATAAGCAATACAGACACGAGCAATATGGCTACAAAAATACTTGCTTTACTGCTCTGGTTTATGGCTTAATTTCATCTGATGTATGGGAGCTATCCCAGAAATCATGGACATATATGAACCAAAAATTTAACACAACTTTAATTCTTTAGTAGCAATATCTCCATAGACCTGAAAGTGAAAATTCTAACTCTTTGAAAATAGGCATTTTCTTGTGAAAAATGAAATTAAAAACACACTTCCCTCTTTCCAAAGCAAAAGAAATTTATCGTTATTGTTGAGAAGGGAGAGAAAAAGGATTTCAAGGGTATTTGTGCTTCTTAGCCTTAGGCAAGACTTCAAAACCTATTCTTACAACATTTATCTTTTTATTTATTTTTTAATTCTAGTGTGGTATAGTGGGAAAAAAACAACAACACAGGCTTTGAAGTTAGAGACCAATGTTTAAACCCCAGTTCACTTACTCAGTAGCTGTGTCTCTGCACAGATTATTTAACCTGAATCTCAGTTTCCTCATTTATAAAATAGAGATAATATCTCTTTATTATACAGGGTTATAGGAAGGATAAGAGGTAATATACATAAGGTGCTTAACATGGTGCCTGGCACACAGTAGATGGGCAATAATTGGTAGCTATTATTAATTAGCATAGAATAGTTATATTTTAATAAATCTAGTAATTTTATTTTGTCTGCAAGGATTTTTTTTTTTTTTTTTGTCTTTTTTTGTCTTTTTCCGTGTCCGGCAACGGATCACAACCCTCAGTGTTGCCCCCGTACCGGACTGGGGACCGGCAACGGGATCGCAACCCTCGGCATTGCCCCCGCGCCTCGCTCAGCCAGTGAGCGGGAACCGGTCCGTATGCGGGATCCGAACCCTCGGGTGGGAGCGCCGCCGCGCTTCCCAAGCGGCGCACTATCCAGTGCGCCACCAGGCCGGCCCAGTCTGCAAGGATTTTTGAGAAGCATTTTAGCCTGCCTCAATCTTTTCTTCCTTATCAATTTTTATGTTTAACTCTATCTTCCCTAGTCTTTAACTCTTTCCTCCTTTTCTCTCTTCTCATCTTTTTTATTAGCCACACATAGGAATGAAGTATTCTTAATTTCTGACATATTTTTAAAGAGATATATATATTTTCTATCCCTAATTTAAATAGATGACTGAAACATTCTTCTAAAAAGACAAACAATTTGGCCGGCCCAGTGGCGCACTGGATAGTGCGCCGCTTGGGAAGCGCGGCGGCGCTCCCGCCCGAGGGTTTGGATCCCACATACAGACCGGTTCCCGCTCACTGGCTGAGCAAGGCGCGGGAGCGGCGCCGAGGGTTGCGATCCCGTTGCCGGTCCCCGGTCCGGTACGGGGGCGACACTGAGGGTTGTGATCCGTTGCCGGACACGGAAAAAGACAAAAGACAAAAAAAAAATAAAAATAAAAAAAATAAATAAATAAAAAGACAAACAATTTCAATAAAGCTATCAAAAAGGAAAGACAAACAAAAATTAAGTTTTCATTTATGTGGTCATCTAATAATCTTTTTGTTCCTGTGATTATACATAGTCCCTGACAGGTTCACTAGTCTTATTATATAATCAAAAGGTGGTTTACATTATGAAGGGCATGCCTTTAAATGACCTCAAAGTGAATGCTGTCAAAGTGAATGCTCTGACATGTCAATATAGGCAGTAATTAAAAATAAATTATTTGAAACACAATGCAATTTTTATGCTTAAAAGCAGATCCTGTAATATTCTTCCCCAAATTAAACGTCACTTACCTGTCAGCCACTGTATAGGATGAAATAAATCAATGCTGCTGAAGATTATAAATACTGTGGTACAGATGGGCAGAAGCAGCACTGACCAAACAATACTTGAAACTATCCTCCAGCCCAAAACCTATAATTAAACAAACAAAACCCCTCAGTCATGAAGTCAGTTAAATGACTTCAGTTATGCAAATCCTATCTTTTCATACAGGATGTCAATGTTAATCACTAATATTTATACCCAGGTCACAGTCTATGCAGCTACATATAAACCCAAGTGGTTACTACTATTAACAATGCATATCACTACAAAATCTTGTAGTGTCAGTGAACTGATGCTTGCATTAGTCCAGAGACAGGTGCAACATCAAATACCACTTGGTGGGGAGGGAGGTTGGGCCATTGTTATTTAGTTTTATAACTATTTTATAGCAACTAACGTTTGTCTCTCTAGGTTTAAATGACAGTTATAGTAATATCTAAAGGTTGTATATACTTTCGTTGGAAGCATCTGTATACTGCAATTGTATTTACAGTTATTAGATACGCACTCCTTACTGGGCAATTACTACACTGCAGCATTGTATTCATTTCCGAATCGCCAGTGCCTACCACATGGGAGGTACAAGACTTACTGTTGAATAGTAATACAAGGAGAGATACTAAGGGGTTTTAAGCATGAACGTGACCATCGGATTTATATTCTGAAAGGCAAAACATCTTTGTGTTTACTGTAAAGTGATTGCCAGGAACATGGATCAGAAGGGACCAGACCAAGACAGGAGACAAAAACGTTAGAAAATTGTCCACCGCAATGTCCCGAGCTAAAGATTATAATCAATGTCTGAACAGAAGTGATAGCAAGGGGAAAGGAAAAAGAAACTGCAGCAAAATTTCTAAGGTAGAATCTACAGGACTGCGTGATTGATAATATAGGTGGGACAGAACAGATAGGACTGAAGGCCCCAAAAATTGTTAGCTTGGGATACAGAAAAGATGGCAGTACAATAGGGTAGAAGTACTATTCACAAAGGGACCTTATTCCTATTTCTCTTTGCCTTCCACAGAACGGCTGCAGTACTGTTGATTAAACGACTTCGGCGAGGAAGCGTCTCCTCGGCTCAGTCCCACGGTGCACCCATAACTGTAACTTAATACCTGCCCTGATTACCTGGTGCCCAACCCCAGCCTCTGCTAAAGCCACGCCACATTCTTTCCAATTCTGGACGTTCCGTCCCACTTCTTATCCCAAAGAATCCAGTTAATTATTTTGCACCTACTGGATACACTATAAACTCTCCGCTCCCTTCCCCACTTTCCAGTCAAGTCATGCCTCCCACTTTGACCAGCTTCCATTCGGGACTCCTCTCCCACCTCGTAACCAGCTTCCACTCAAGACGCCCCGGACCACCCTGTAACCAGTCCCCCAGGTGACAACCCTGTAACCAGTCCCCCGGGGGGTCTGCTCCGCAAGCGTTCTCCGCACTCTACCGCCAGACCCTCCCCTCCCCCGCCCAGCGCGCACGCGCGGCCAGAGCCGGCTCGCCCAGCCCGACCCTTGCAACGCGTGCCACAGACCGCGCTGCACTCACACGCCACAGGATGTCCCGCGACCTGCCGGCGCACGGCCCAGTCACAGTCGTGGCCATGGAGGTGGTGGCCCCCACTCTAAGAAGTGCTGGAGAAGACACGCACCCGCCCGCCACCGCCGTTCAAAGGGAGGAAGGCCCCTTGAGGACCCCGTTGGGGCTGCCTCAAACACTGCCTGACCGAAGCCCGGCCCAGGCGCCAACTCATCCCTTCGAGGCTTCGTCTGGACAAGCTCAACGGCACCGAAGTGCTGCGCAGACACGCTTGCCAAAGGGGGCTGTGACTCCAGGAACTGCTCTCTAGAGTCCAAAAGATCCCTCCGAAGCAGGGCCGAGAGGGGCGCCAGAAACGGGGGGGGCGCTGCACGCTGGGAACTGTAGTCTCAATGGCAGGCTGAGACCAAGGAGGAGAGCGTCGCTTTCCAGGACTCGGCGTCCCAAAGTACAGCATGCTGGGAGTCGAAGTCCTCCCGGAGGTGCCCTGAGGCATGCTGGGAATCGTAGTCTTTATGCAGTACTGATTGCTAGGAATTCCGCAGTTAGAAAGACCTGGCAGGGCAGGTTTGCCCAGTTCGTTAGAGTGCTGTGTTACAACAACAAGGTCAAGGGTTTGGATCCCCTTAACGGCCATCTGTTGGCTGGAGCTTTACCACCATATTGGAGGAGAGTCACACTACAGGAATATGAAGTTCTGAGCTTAAAGGAGACTTGATTATTCGGAGCAACCATACCAGTCCTGGGTTACCTGCTGTTACCTCCTGACTTCATTTATACAAGAGAGAGAATTATTTATTGTTTAAGCCACTTCTGTTTTTATAGCACTTATCACAGTCTTAAATCATTTTGTGTAATTATTTGTTTACTTCTTATTGCCTGACTTCCCACTAGTATACAAGCTTCACAAGGGCAGGGTTTGTCTTGTTTATCATTGTTTCCAAATCGCCCATCACATAAAAATAATTAATAAATGGAAAAAATTAACTGTATCAGACAGTGTCTATTGAGCACAACAACTCTGATATCTAAATCACTGAGGGGTTATGCAGGGAATTTATAAGAAAAGTGTTAGAAGGGATAAAAGAACATAGGGCAGAAAGAACAGGATTGTAGTAGTGAAAGGGCGAAAGAAGTTATTGCCCAAATATCAGGAAGCTACTACTTCCTCTGCATTTAGAGTCCATGAGACACATTCAAGGCTGAGCCCCTGCTGCTGCTAGAATCACACCATTGCTCTTGAGCAAGAACTGAGGACCTGGTACTCTGTAGCTGTTGAAACCACCACAAGTGCCCACATATATCTGAAGTTGCTCTCTGAGCCTTAGTTTCCTCATCAGTAATAAAACCATATTGCAAGATGTTGTATTAAATGAGATTTTACTTGTAAATTATCTGGTACACTGTAGAAAGATTATAGGCTTTGGAGTCAGATAAATATGGTTATGAATGCCTGCTTTGCCACTTAGTAACTGTAGGGTCTTGAGAAGGTCATTTTATCTTTCTAAGCATATGTAAAAGAAAGATTAAAAAGCATCCCATCGGGGCCGGCCTGTGGCTCACTCGGGAGAGTGTGGTGCTGATAACACCAAGGCCCCGGGTTCGGATCCCACATAGGGATGGCTGGTTCGCTCACTGGCTGAGCGTGGTGCTGACAATACCAAGCCAAGGGTTAAGATCCCCTTACCGGTCATCTTTAAAAAAAAATAATAATAATAATTAATAAAAAAAAAAAAATAAAATAAAATAAAATCATAGCCTTTTAAAAAAAAAAAAAAAAAAAAAAAAAAAGCATCCCATAGGCAATAAAAGCATTTCAGAAAGACACCAAATAGATTAAAATTATAACTTAATCCTTCAAAATGGAATAAAATTAAGAAAAGGATACAAGATATGAAAGAACAATAGCAATTAGTATTAGAAAAATCAGAAATGTGATAGAACTGAGGGAAGAAATATTTCAAAAAGAAAAATTATTATAAAAATAGTGGTTGAACTAGAAGGAATTTAAAAGCAAAGAAACACAACAGTAATGCCATAACAAAGAAAGGACTTTTTTTTTTTTTCTTTTTTATCAAAAAGGAATAAAGAAAAAAAGGATTTTCGGGGGGGGGGGGGGGGGGGG
>NW_007728591.1:196866-250266 GCF_000696425.1 Galeopterus variegatus | reverse complement strand
TTTTTTTTTTTTTTTTTTTTAAAAAAAAGAAAAAAAAAAAAAAAGGTTTTTGGGGGGGGGGGGGGCAGGGGTTGCAGCTGGCTGGTATGGGGATCCGAACCCTTTACCTTGGTGTTATCAACACCACACTCTAACCAAATAAGCTAACTGGCCAGCCCCAAAAAGGATTTTTTAAAAAGTGACAAATAGGGAGCTGGCCAGTTAGCTCAGTTGGTTAAAATGCAGTGCTGATGACACCAAGGTCCAGAGGTCAATCCCTGTACTGCAAAAAAAAAAAAAAGGGAAAACAGGCAAGGAAGATCTAACATATGACTAACGGGAGTCCCTGAATCATCAGTACTATCATGTTAAACCACCACTCTCTCACCCAACAGCATACAGGGATGTGGGAATTACTTTTTGTTTGTTTTCAAATTGCCCTAATATTTTTAAATTCAAATCCACATTTGTCTGACTCCAAAGTCTTTACCTATTGCCTCTCAGGCACTTAAGTATTCATGTGAAAATCCTTTGATCCAGCCTCTTCCTCATATACTTGGAGATGAGGCACCATGGAGCCTCACCTTCACCCACAGATTTCATTTTACTGTCTCTCTATCATAGGCAAAGCCATCATTTTCCTAAAGTTTTCATATCAAAACCTTCACTTGTATTGTCTTTGATATTTTATAGCCTTAAAAAATATGGGGTGAGGGGTGGCAAATAACCCTTTCTCCCCATCTGTAACCTGTTTAGTTTCAAATTCAGTCCTTCCAGGAAAGAAGGCTGCCAATTCTTGATAAAATGTGATTAGCCATTTGCAAAGGCAAAACAAAAGACATTTACAGCTCCTTGGACATCCAAAGTCTCTTGTGCAACAGTCAAGCAAAAAATTAATTCAAAACACATGAATGATATCTCCCCATGGGGCATGGAGAACACATGCCCCAGGATAAACCTGAACCTTTATTTATTAATTTATTTGTTTAATGACCAAACTCCAAGGCTTGGGGAAGAATGTGAAAGATTCAGCAAACTAAAAAGAAAGCTCAGGCTCCTCCTCCTTCCCTTAATGTCCCCTCTCTGAAGCCAAGCGGCACTCCTTGTTGGCTGTTGCATGGGGCTGTACTCTGCTGCCTGCCTCTTGGGGGTCAGATCTCGGTGGAAAGGCCAATGAAGAGAGAAGGCGATCCATGAGGGAAAGCCCACATAGTACAACCAAAGTGTGTCATCCAGGCTTCAAAAATGTTTTTTTTCTCTCTTTTAAGTACTGCCTAGGTTGTTTACAAAGGCTGATTTAACCCTCTGCCTATGATACAGAGACAGTAAAATGAAATCTGTGGGTGAAGGTGAGACTCCATGGTGCCTCATCTCCAAGTATATGAGGAAGAGGCAGGATCAAAGGCTTTTCACATGAATACTTAAGTGCCTGAGAGGCAATAGGTAAGACTTTGGAGTCAGACAAATGTGGATTTGAATCCCAGCTCCCTACTTAATAGCAGATTAGCATGAGCAAGTAACTCCACCTCTTAGTGCATCCATTTCCTCAACTGTACAAAGGGGATATTAGTGTACGCTGTTTTTTACTTCTAACTATCAACCTATCTAAATTGAGCTTCATTACCTGCCTTTCAAATAATGCGATAGTCATTCATCCTGTTCACCAAGTATTTCCGGCCCTCTGCTCTCTAGGCACATGATAGGATTACACTCGATGGCTCTCTTTGAAGTTAGATATGACTGTGTTACTGTTCTAGCCAATGAACTGTGAGCAGAAGTGACATGTGTCATTTATAGGTGTAATTTAATAGCCATTGTGAGACTCTCTAAAGCTCTCTTTTCCTCTGGCACAGTGGCCAACAATAATTGAGATGGCAGTTGCTCTATCACCCCAGGTGCCTGAATAGCTACAATGAACATAGTCTTCCTGGCAACCTGTGAAGAACTTACAACATGAGCAAAAAATGAAACTTTGTTGCTTGAAGCTGCTAATATTTTGGAGTTGTTTGTTATTATAGAATAACCTAACCTATCCCAAATGATACCAATAGTAAGTGAATAAATGCAGTTACCTGAGAAGACTTGAAAAGTTCTTGTAAAACTTTGTTTACCTTATTAACCTTATTAATTCACCTCATAAGCATTTCATAAGCAGTGTGTAAGGGCCAGGCACTGTGCTAGGCCCTGTGGGGGTATACGTCAGAGCACAGTCCCTGCTGTCAGGCCCTACCTGTTTAGTATACAAGGCCCCATCTTTAGATACTCTCCTCAACCATACTGTCAATTAATGCATCTGGTGGAACTGGTTATCACTTTGTAATTTACAGGTTTTCTCGGAAAATGAATGAAAGCAGTAAGTACTGGTTTAAGAAACTAAAATTGATCTGCTTACAGACCCCTCACCCCCTTACCAAGACACTGTGTCTTTTTCTGCCTTAATGCCTCTGCCTACACTGGATTCTCTGCTTCTTCAAATTCCATGTCGTCCATGAAGCCTTTCCTGTCACAACCCTCCTTCTAAAAATCTTGTAATTATGCCACTCATTCGATACATCCTGCCTTCAGTAGCATAGTAGAGAAAGCAAACTTTGGAGCCAGCCAGTCCTGGGTTCAAGTCCTGCCTTTGCCTCTCCCTAGCTGACAAAGCTAGTGACCTTGCTTTGGTTGTACACTTAGTATATGTTGGACACCGTAAATCATATTATATAAATTTAATTGTCACACTTGCTTTTCAAGATTGATGATACATATAATCTTTTACAGAGGAAGCCAAGCTGAGAGAGGTAAAGTGAAGCAGACATTCACCCTCACATCTACTTAAACATATCAATGCTTTTATATAAATAAACTTTCATTGTGTGGTCTATTTTATTTGCATGTGCTCCCCTTTTAAGAATATTTATAAAGGCTTGTATTTTTGCTGTAATCATTTCCTTTATATAACGTCTTTAATCCCCTATGGGATTATTGTCTTACTGTTTCCCTCTTATGAACAACATAAACATTAGTATCGCCTCCACCCACTCTCCTCCAGCATCTGCTTTGAAGCAATATTCTTTTACTCCTGGCTAATAACTTTGAGGTGATCAGCATACTTATTCTGCTTTAGAAATGCTCTCTCCATTCTCTGTCCTTTTTTTTTATGGTTATACTGTATAGTTATTTTAAGGGCGCATAACCATTATAAACTATATTCTCTCCCTTATAACCATCATTTACTCTTAATTCTACAGGTAAATAGATATTTAGTGCTCACCACCTGTATGTCAATGTCTTGTCAGTCACTCTGAAGTATGTTCCCCAGAAGATGCCTCAGGAAGGTCTTATGGGAATATTCCGTGTGTTCTTCCATGTTGATAGCATCTTTTCTGTGGTCTTTTCACCTGAAAGTCAGTTTAGCTGGATGTAATATCCTTAGCTCACATTTTCGTTCTTTGGGTATCTTAGATATGTTACTACAGTCTTCTGATGTAAAGTGCTGTTGTCAAAAAGTCTCATGACAATCTGATTTTCTTTCCCTTATAAGTGAATTTGTGTTTTAGCCTGGATGCCCCAAATATTTTTTCTTTTTCTTTGAAATTCACTAGTTTTACTAAATTATGCCTCAGTGTTGATCTACTGTGTTGATTTCCCTAGGTATGAGGTGTACCCTTTATTTAGTCTCATCTTTTTTATTTTGTTTCCAAGAAAAATTTTAACTGAGGTTTTTCAAAATTAATTCTCCATTGCTTTATTTTTTTCTTCTTCAAGGACATCTATCATCCACCTTTAGATCTTCTTTGCCTATCTTCTGTATTTGTCAATTTCTCTTGAATTCTTTAATTTCTCCTTCTTCACTATGGAATGTAAATTTTTTTCTTCTTTTTATGTTTTATTCCCTTAATGTAACTGGTAACCAAGAACAGCCTCTCCTTTGCCTGGAAATAAAGGACTTGAGAGTCTGATGTTGATGCAAGCTTAGGAAGCTTTATTATCAGGAAGCGTAACCTGGGAGACACTGTCAGTTGCAAACTGTCTCAGAAGTTTGAGAGCCTCAGTGAGAGTTTTTAAAGGGAAGAGTGTGGGAAACAAAAAGGGGAGCTTAGACCCATCAGAAAGCTGCTACATGAAATTTTGCAGGTTCTGGGTTTTCTTTATCTGAGGGCCGGTACTATAATTCTTTCATCTGGCTCTGTAATTCTTTTATTCATCCTTGGAATGCGGTGCTATCCAGCTCCCACAAGCCCGATGCTGTCTGGTTCCTGGGCAGCTGTGACCCCAAAGGAAGAAGGGTTAGTTCGCCCAGTTCCTGATTAGCTATTATCTCACTCCTCCTGAGCACCAAGTCCCACAACGTTTTCCCACAAGCTATACTGTGAGCCAAGGTTACAAAAAGACTTCTTTACAAAACAAACAAAAACTTCTTTATGGCTAGCATTCTGCTTAAAGCCTCATTTTACAGAATGGCTCTTTTTTTTTTTTTTTTTCCTTTTTTGTCTTTTTTCGTGACCGGCAACGGATCGCAACCCTCAGTGTCACGCCCGTACCGGACCGGGACCGGCAATGGGATCGCAACCCTCGGTGTTGCCCCCGCACCTTGCTCAACCAGTGAGCGGCTGGTCTGTATGTGGGATCTGAACCCTCGGCGGGAGCGCCACCGTGCTTCCCAAGCGGCGCACTGTAGCAGTGCGCCACCGGGCCGGCCCCCAGAATGGCTCTTCTAAGCCCAATTGTCCGTGACTGTTTGTGTGCTGGGCTCCTACATTACATGTTGTGCATATTTATTCTCTCTCTTTTTAATTGGGACATAGTTGATTGTACATATCTGCAGGGTGTGCATATTTATTCTGATATTTTTTCTAGTTCAGTCTTCATTTGTGAAATGAGTTCTCCCTTTTCTTTCCAATTCTTTCATGAGTTCTATTACCTATTCCTGCTTTATAAGTCTGATTAGCACCTTAATTTCATACATTGTACCATTTTCTTAATTTCTTTTAGCTCATTTTGAAATATTAAGGCATAGTTTTTATCTAGCTTTGGGAGCATGCCTGTCTGGAATGTTCTCATTACCATTAAGGATGTTACTCTGCTCCTTCTTCCCATTTTTCTTATAATAACTTCATTATGAGATTTGACTAGGATCCTCTCTGTTGCTCTTTTCTACACAGAATTAGTTTTCCTGCACATTTAGAAGGGAGAGGTGAGTCAGGACAGCTTTCTTTTTGGGGGGGCAAAAATACACACACACACACACACATTGCTTTTCTAAACTCAAGGCTCTACAGTTTCCTTTTTTGTTTTCATGAAGGGTTCAAAAACATGGCTTCCTACTTTCTGAGATCTCCTCCCCTACTCTCATCTGGACTTCCCCCCTTCCACCCCCCCAATATCCCTGGCCTACACTATTTGTATTGTTTCCTGCAGTTTCTCCCCTGGTGCCCTGGAAGGAAGGTGATGGAGTTTGGATGTGTTGTCCCCTCCAAAACTCATGTGGAAATTTGATCTCCAGTGTGGCAGTATTGGAAACTGATTGAGTCATGGGGGCGGATCCCTCATGAATGGATTAATACTCTCCCTGGAGGAGGGGAGAGTAATGAGTGAGTTCTTGCTCTATTAGTTCCCACGAGAGCTGACTGTTTAAAGGACCCTGGCATCTTTTGCTTCCTCTCTGTTGCTTCCTGTTGCCATGTGATCTGCCATGTGATCTGCTTGTACCCACTGGCTGCTTGCCGCTTTTCCACCATGAGTAGAAGCAGCCTGAGGCCCATGCCAGATGCAGCTGTCCCAGAACCATAAGCCAAACAAACCTCTTTTCCTGACAAATTACCCAGTCTCAGGTATTTCTGTTATAGCAACACAAAATGGACTTAAACAAAAGGTTTGGCTGGTTTTGAGAGTTCACAGGACCTGGGCTGCCCCAGCTTATTCAGACCTTACTGTGGAGCCCTCACACTTGTGGGCTGCAGACCGGGTTGTACAAAACTCCAGCTCCAGCTGCCGTTCTCCTATAGGTCCACTTTTCAGTGAGCACCTGTTGGTTATTTGAGGGTTCTCTTCAGATTTCTCACACTCCCTGTTGCTTCCCTCTGCTGCTTTCCACAAAAATGCAGATACCATGCCAGTCTTGAGAGCTGTCAGTGGTTTCCATCTACTTGAACTTTTGGGTTTGTGGGCATAGCTTGTCACCTAGTTTTGTTGTAGGTGTTGTGCACAGGTTGATTTTGCTGTCACAGTTGCTGTCTTTATGAGGGAATTCAGGGAGTTTCAAAAACTATGCTAGTGCTGCTGCTGTCTTCCCAAAATTCATTTCCCTCAGTTCTTTATATGATAACCAACCAATGGAATCAAACTGACAATGGACAAACCACCATCCACTAACTTTTCTAAAAGAGGTTACCATGTGATACACTTCTGACTTACAGGATAGAAGCAGAAGATATTGGGCGAGGCTCTGGAGAAAGCTCTTTCAAAGGCAGGCCAACTCAGCTGGCCTACCCCCTTAGCCCTTTCCCTTCTTCCTGCCTGTCAGAGCTGAACTGAGCTCAGAGCACTGAGATGCCAGGTGTTTGAGCAGTTGATTAAGACAACTGAAAATGACTAGTAGCCACGTCTTTAAACACTTACTGTGATGGCATAAGCAAGAGACTAGAGAGAAGAAAGTGCCAGCTCCCCTAATATTCCATTTTCTCCCCTGGGTCAGTGCAGAAGTGGGGATTGTTTCACTACCAAAGGATCCCCAAACAAAAGGCTCCTGCCATTTTATGGACTGGGGGCTGGGGAGGAGAGGGGAAAGGACAATGAGTCGAAAGTATAATACTGAGCATAAAGAAAACTATCTTCAAGGCCCTCTTCCTCTTTTACCCCAATAAGTTGGCATAGGCACCTGAGAGAGGCTGCAGCTAGGGCTCCCCTCGCCCTTATAAGGAGGCCTCCAAATGCAGGAACCTGGGCTGGAAATGCAGATATGCATTAAGAGCACAGCCCGGCTGGTGGCAAGGAGGCTGAGTCCCTGACTACAATCCCTTCAGAGATGCAAGGCACAGGCTGTGCACCTAGTTTGATATGGGAGGGCAGCTTTCCCCATGAGGCCTGTCAGGTAAAGCCCTTGTCGGGCCTAAAAGGTCACGCACAGGTTTTTGTCCTGGAGCTGGGCTCCACACTACCTACACTTTGCTGGAGATTGTACAGGCATCTTGGGATCAGGTGATGACAAATTAACGCTAAGGACTGCTGAGCAGAAGAAAAATAAGAAAATAGAAGTCGCCAGAATACCTAATGGCATAATGGAACAGCCATACGTGGGGAAAATATAGTAGTTTGGTCAGGGCCCCCCACCCCCTCACCTCAGGTCCCGTTGGGTATGGTGCAGCACATTTCTTGTAAACAAGTTGCATGTGGGTGGAGTTAGTGCACATGTACACCCATGTATCTTTTTAGTTTGTTGCTATTGTGTGTTCTTTAGTTTGTGAAGCAGCTCTGGCCAGTAGAGTTTGCATCTAAAAATAGAGCATGTTTACTTTGCTGGCAGCTGCTCAGTTTTTCTGTGGACTTTGCCAGTAGCAGTGGAGTTTCTGAGTTTCTCTTTGTACTGCCTATTAGATGTGTGTCTGCTAAATAAAAACTATTCCTACTTCAACTAAGGCTCCAAGGATCTTTTTCCTGTTACCTAGCTCATAGACCTGCATGTGAAGAGTTTGTGAACGGGCTCGAGGGGTCTGTGAGCTCCAGACCCAGCCCTAGCTCTACACCATATTAACCTGATTATCTTTAAGCTTCTATATTAGTGAGAGACATATAATTGCTAATTTGTTTAAGCCACTGCTTGTCAGTGTTCTTTTATAGCTGAATGTAATTCATAAGTACTACATGGGGATCTAAAGAGCAGTGGCTCCCAAATGATGGTACTGGTTTGTTCATAAAATTTTCACTGGTCCTTGGTTAGGTGAGAAAAAATTAAGTTACTCAGTTTTTCATAAAGCTAAATTTATTCAAGTTTTTAGTAATGAGATTATGCCCTTCCAGATTCTTGGATATTATAATGTCCTTTCCTGGGCCGGCCCGGTGGCGCGCTGGATAGTGCGCCGCTTGGGAAGCGCGGCAGCGCTCCCGCCCGAGGGTTCGGATCCCACATACAGACCGGTTCCCGCTCACTGCCTGAGCGAGGCGCGGGAGCAACGCCGAGGGTTGCGATCCCGTTGCCGGTCCCCGGTCCGGTACGGGGGCAACACTGAGTGTTGCAATCCGTTGCCGGACACAGAAAAAGACAAAAGACCAAAAAAAAAATAATAATAATGTCCTTTCCTGTATAAGATAATGGTGCTAATTTATGATGCTGGCTGTGTCTAAAATCCTTAATTAAAAACTAAATCATGATCACTTTATTACAGAATATCTAAACATATTTCTGGGAAAATTTACCTATCATACCAACTTAAAAGCACTTAGTGGTAACCATATTCCTCCTTGTATTAGTCTGTTTCTGTTGCTTATAACAGAAATTCCTGAAAATGGGTAATATGTAAAGAAATTTAATTTATTCCTTACAGTTTTGGAGGATGGGAAGTCGAAATTCTGGGAAACACATCTAGTGAGGGCCTTGTTGGTGGCAACTCTATTCAGGAACACAGTGTGTCACCCGGCAGGTAACTTGAGCAGAGAGAGTGAGCTAACCTCTTCATTTGCTTTCCTCTTAAAGCCATCAGAACTACTCCCATTAATCCATTCACAAGGGTACAGTCCTCACAATCTAATCACCTCTTCAAGGCCCCACCTTCCAATTACCATAATAGGACTTCCCACCCTCTTAATGCTGTCACAATGGGGATTAAGTTACTAATACATGAAAATTTGGGGGACACAATTTTATCCTCATCACTCCTTGCATATGGATAAAAGATATTTATATGTTTCTGTTCTTCAATAGGACAAAAATCCTGCCCTTCTTTGTAGGAGATCCAAAGAGGAGGTTGCAGATGGCTTGTACAGGAAAATTCACAGGATCTGTATGCATCAGAACCACTGCCTTGGGTAGCAGAAGAAAGTATTAAACAGTAAGCCAGGGTACCAGCTGAGGGTGACTGGTATGGACACTAAGTTCTCTGAAGAGTCCTTGAAGACAACAGAAATATTTGGCCGGACTCTTCTCAGTCAGGGACACAAAACAGCAGCCTTCAAACATATGAAGTCAAGGAAGGGAAAAAGGCTCAGACTTCTTCTGTGAGGCCCAGGGGTAGAGCTAGGACCAGCCAGTGAAAGTGCAGAGGCACTTCTAACAGAGCAAGTTGTTCAAAAGAAGAAACCGCTGCCTTGAGAGGCTGAGGTTGGCAACCACTAAGCCAAGAGCACTATACCGTGAGATCCGCAAGAACAGGGAGCTTGTCGGTTTTGTTCACTGTTCTAGCCCCAGTACCTAGAATAGTGCCCAGAACCTAGTAGGTGCTCAACATATATTTGTTGAATAAATCAATGGGAGAGATATTCAGTATTTGATGGGAGGTATGCCAAAGTGACCTTAAGCTCAAGGTAGCCTGAATTTATGTGCATCTTCCTTTATCAGCATGGTCAACCTTTTAAGTCCAAATGAGTCTTTGTTGCTGTCTCAGAAATACACAGTGAGCTCTATCTGGAAGAAGACAACAGAAACAGCAGAGAATCAGCAATCCTGACCTGCTAGAAGCTCAGCCTCCCAGATAATATGCATTTTGAACAAAAAGTATAAAAACATATCTTTGCAGTGTCACTGGTTTCTCCCTTTAATGCACTCTTACTAGGAAGTCATGCCACCTTGAAGAAGCAATCAAAGTGCCCTAAGAGAATTTTCTAAAATCTGTGTCAAAATAGGTTGTAAACGAGCATGTTCTTTAAACCCAATGTTTCATAGTTATAGGAGAAACAATGCAGATGTCCATTTTATCCTACACATCATAACACCTAGCACATTAAATCAGATTCCCAACAGACTCCAGCATGCTACAGATAAAATATCAAGGAAAAACTAGAGGTCAAAGCCATGAAATGCAGACACAGACATTATATGAGATATTTATTTTACAACCATTAGGTTCAGTTGTCCAGTTACCAAAGACAAATTTTCAGGTTCCCAATTAATCCCAAGGTTCATACTGTTTGGTTACTTTAGGATGGCATGCATTTGGAAAGAGGGTCACCCATGTAATCTGTACATAATTCCCAGAAAGGACAGGTCCATTTCAAGTATTAAGGGTGCACCTACATACAGTGAAGCTTCTCATATGACTGTGGGAGGCAAATGGTGAGGCACCTGAGCATGCCTAACCCCTTCTCTTGTGTGATGGTTAATTTTAGGTGTCAACTTGACTGGATTAAGGAATACCTACAGAACTGAGAAAGCATTATTTCTGAGTGTGTCTGTGTGGGTACTTCCAGAGGAGACTGGTGTGTGAATCAGTGGACTGAGTGCAGAAGATCAATGTGGGCCTCAATGTGGGCAGGCACCATCCAATCAGTGGGGACCCAGATAAAACAAAAAAGGCAGAAGAACGGCTATTTCCTCTCTCTCTCTCCTGGAACTGAGACACTCTTCTTCTCCTCCATAGACATCAGAACTCCAGATTCTCTGGCCTGTGGGTTCTAGTACTTGCACCACCGGCCCCCTCGAGTTTTCAGGCTTTCAGCCTCACACTGAGCGTTACGCTACTGGCTTCCCTGGTTCTGAGACCTTTGGACATGGACCAAGCCGTGCTGCCAGCATCCCAGGGTCACTAGCTTACAGATGGCCTGTGATGGGACTCCCCAGTCTCCATAATCACATGAGCTAGTTTTCCTAATAAATCCCATCTCATATATCTATATATGTATCCTATTGGTTCTGTCCCTCTGGAGAACCCTGACTAATATACCTCACATTTCAATCCAAATCAGCGCATAGTCACAATGGTAATCAATGAGTGAAAAAGAAGAGCTGAAAGACACATGTGCTGGACAACATTTAATTTTGTTTGTTAAGTAGGTGATTAGGCTTCAGGGTGGCACCATCCAGATGTTGGGGGTTTGTGCCATCCCATCCATTTTCCTGATGGCTTTGGTCATTCTGCTTTCCTCTAGTGGATGCCATGTCCAAAAGAACCACGCTCCAAAAAACATAAAAGAGAACTGAAAAACAAGAGCAACTTTCAAAATAAAGAATTCCCCCCTACAAAAAGGAGCTAAACTGCAGAAAAGGGTGTTTGTTTATGTCTAGAGGTAAACTTCAAAACCAGAGCCGTCCGCCGCCAGCAATTCCCAAAATCTTCAGCCTCAAGCTCTGATTTCTTTGCTCATAGAGATTACTATTGGAGGGTAGATGACATTTTTAAAAGTTCTCCTTTGTTTCCTTGGAAACCCAGTGACTTTCTCCAACCCAGATCCCAAAGCTACCTTCACCCACCCTCTTCCTCTCTTCTCTGTGACAGCACTGTTTTAGGCACTAAAGGAGGAGAAAGTGGATACGGAGGGACGTATAAATATCTGGGAACTGGAAAGCAGTGTGTGGTAGTTGAAACATGAGTTTATAAAGGGGACAGTGCAGCATATGAACAGGACAAATAGGTCAGGGGTAGATCACGGCAATACAAGGAGTTTGAATTTTCTTCTTTAGACAACAGGAGGCCAGAACTTTTTTTTTTTTAAGTAGCAGAGTGACACACTCAAAGGCATGGTCAGATTTATAAATTTTCCAAGACCCCGGTGGCTCCATATAAGATGAACTGGAAGGAAAAAAAAAAAAAAGAGGTGGAGATTGGGTCCTGAATGCTGGGTATGGATAAGACAAATATGAGAAATATTTCAGAGGTAGGAGAGACAAGTCTTGCTGACTGATGAGATGTGGAAGGTGAGAGGGAGGGATCTACATTGATGTTGGAATTTCTAGCTTGGGTGACAGGGTGGATTTCTTAATCCAACAAACATTTATTGAGGACTCATGTGCCAGGCACTGGGTACAATAATGAATTGGTCAGACATGGTCTCAACTCTCAAGAAACTTACAGTCTAGCAGGGGCAACTATAGTGTAAACAAATACATAAAACATTACTTATTTATAATTATAATTCCAAATTACTGAAAGGGTATAATAAGGAATCTAGCCTAGTCTGAAGTCAAGGACAGCGTGGACGACGGTGACATCCACTGAGACTGGAAAACATAACAAGATCTGGCTGTAGAAGAGGACAAGTTTAAGTTTGGAACATAATGAATTTGAGGCATCTCCTGGTACACCGAGTTGGTGATTTACAAGAGACAGGGACTTGGAAAGAAGGCCTAGAAACAGTTAAATTCAAGGGAGATTAAGGAGTGTGGCAGACAAGGTTTCCTAATGCACAGCCTTCCACCTTAGAGAATGAGCCAAGCCTCCCTAGAAGCCTCCCAGGGGCAGCACCACATTCAGACATCAGTGTCTGACCACACCATGAAGGTCGAGCTAAGGCAACGGCTATCTGCCTGAGTATACTGGCTCAAGAAAAGGGAAACAACGCCAACAAAATACCTGTGAAAAGCAGTTAGAGAAGGGTGGAAGCTATAATTTGCTGGAGTAAAACAATCTAAAGCCCTTATCAGCCTTCCAGTAAACATCAGCTTGGGTTTCTGAAACACTAAAGGTACAGACCAGCCAGTCCACTAAAAGGCAAGCACTAAACATTTTATTTTCATAAATATATACTCTGTTTTTCTCTCGTTCTTCTGGCTGTCTATTCCAAATTAATGTCAAGATGAGAGAAGAATTTAAAAACAGGAAATACCCTTCTGCTGCCAACTTTTAATGGGCGGCCTGTAGGGAAGAGGTTGGGAAGTTTTGGCACTTAGGCCAGAGAGTGTAACATAAGATGATACTGCCCTTTATGCCACACTTGATCCAGAATGTCACTATCAGCCAGCACTTCCTTGTTGCTCAAAGATTGCCTCTACTGCTTCTTGGCCCAAGACCTGACTCCTGGTCTCTTCTGGCTCCCGATCTTGGGTGGCCCTACTGTGGCACAAGCATTCCCTGCTCCTTTCCTTGCCCCAGCCCTGTACCCCTGCCTGACCAACATCACCATTGTCTGATCTGGGGTGTTCCAATCAGAAGTTCTTATAGTCACTATTCTCTCTTTAATTTAGAAGGTCCTGCTAGTCTATGATGCATGAGATATAAAATTGGGGTATAGAATCTGAGAGGGTAAGGACCTATCTCCATTGTTCACCTCAGTAGCCTCAGCATGTACTAAGAACCTCAATGAATGAACAGGTAAAGACTTCCCAAATGACTTGGCAAATAAACCCAGGAAAGTTTTGAGTGCCACATGGTATGCATATCAACGGTCATTTGTTCAAAACCAAGCTTTCTCCTTATGTCTGCTGGGTGCTGAGGCTATATTGTAAATAAAGTTCTGCCCTCAAGGAAGTTACAGTAAATAAGAAAGTTGTCATAATAGAAGAGCATACAAAGAGCTGCAGTAGAGCACGAAGAAGGGAGTAGGTAATAGTACCTGGAGAAGAAAAACTTCCCCAAAGCGAAGGTAGCTGAAGCAGGTCCTAAAGATTAAATAGGAAATTGCCAAGTAGACAAGGTAAGGAAAGGCATTCAAAACTTAAGAAAAAATTCTTAAAAGAATTTAAATATTTCCAGTAATTAGTGTTAGTGTTGGTGCTGTTATTATTAGACTGTTGTGAGTATATGGTGGATAAAACAAATAAGTACTATGTGATATTCCAATTCTATCATTATTGGTATCATCTCAGTATGGGGAAAAGGATATAAAGACATAAGATAAAATAATTTAGTAAAAACTTTATAGTACTACATAGGAATTAGAAGTATCAGTATGAACTCACAATGTATTTTCTTTAAAAAGTTAATAAACAAACAAGCAAACAAACATATTTCCTGGCTTTGAACCCCAAAAAGGCCTGAAAACAATGACCAAGCCAGCTGCAATGAGCATCACTGGCATTCAGACTGTGATCTTGAAATACCATTTCCCTTTGAAAGGAACCAAGACTCCTTAGAGAAATGGCTCCGGCTGGGTCTGGGACAGGAAATGTTCAAAATGAGCCTAGAACATTTTGTCATAACATAGCAAGGCAGTTATCAGAGACTCCTAGGGTTGTGTCAACAGGACTCAGGAGCCAACTTGAAGAGGCTGCCAACAGCCAAAGATGGGACAATTGAGCATTGATAACGATAATATTTACAATGTACTGAAACTACTGGGTCATTACTGAAGAGCACTGATGAACCAACTACTATTGGAAGCAATAAACAAAGGAAAAAAATAATTTATCTTGCCTTTCTTATGCAAACTATATCACTGGATAAACAAATAGCAGATGAAGGGAGGTTTTTTATTAGTAGTATTCTAGTTAATAAACTATAAAAGATAGAATTTAAATATCACCATTTTGAAACCCCTCGTGAATGAACAGATTTAGGCATTTCTTATTAATGGCCACTAACATCAGAAAGAAAGAAAGAATGAGACATCATGAGTTTTGAGACGGAAGAATTTAACAGTGCACACCAAGTAGGATTGAAAAAAAAAAAAAAAAATCCAACATGGATCTGATCAAGCCTTTAGAGCCAACCACCAACCTGCAAAAACAGAGAACAGAGTAACATTTTAAATGACATCATGGGGCCGGCCCGGTGGCACACTGGAGAGTGCGCCGCTTGGGAGCGCTGCGGTACTCCTGCCGAGGGTTCGGATCCCATGTGGAGACCGGTTCCCGCTCAATGGCTGAGTGCGGTGTGGGCGCAACACCGAGGGTTGCGATCCCATTGCCGGTCCCCGGTACAGGCGCGACACCGAGGGTTGCGATCCCGTTACCGGTCAGTAAAAAAGACAAAAAGGAAAAAAAAAAATGACATCATGGAGATATAATCAGCAAGATCCAAGGGCCGGCCCATGGCTCACTTGGGAGAGTGTGGTGCTGATAACACCAAGGCCATGGGTTCAGATCCCATATAGGGATGGCCGGTTAACTCACTTGGGAGAATGTCATGCTGACACCACCAAGTCAGGGGTTAAGATCCCCTTACTGGTCATCTTTAAAATAATAATAATAATAATAATCAGCAAGATCCACACAATGAGAAACTATAGGATGAATGATTCTTCAACAGATAAATGGCAAGAAGAAAGGGAGGGAGAAGGAGTAAGAGTCTATAATTTAAAAGACACTTAAGGGACACATCAAACAGTTGCAATAAGTAGACCTTGTTTGTATCTGATTCAAACAAGACGGAAAAAAGTTTATAATATTTATAAAGTAAACTGAAATTCAAGTATTGGAGTATATTTGGTATTAAAGAGTTATTTGTTAGGTGTGACTACGGTATTATGGTTATATTTTTAACAGAGTATCTTTTATACAGAATTTAAACCTTTATGGATAAAATAATAGGATGTCTTAGATTTGCTCCAAAATAATATGGAGGAAAGAGGTGGGGAGTAGATGGGTGTATGAATGAAACAAGATTGGCCATGAGTAGACAACTGTTGCAAGAATTAATACAAAACAATTAGTAGACAATTAGTACAAAACAAATAGTAAATTAACATTTACTTTTCACTCCACTTTTGTCTGTTTAAAATTTCCTACTAAAATAAGTTAAAAAAATAAAAATAAAAAGTTATTGTATTGGCCCTCTGGCCATCCCAGTTTCCCCCAATTTACCTTTAAAAAAAAGGGAACGAAGAAGAAAACTGAGAAAGAAATAGCCCAGGAACTGAACATGGAATCTCTGGGCAGGGCCATTACAGACATGGTCTGGAAAGGAATAGGGGCCAGTAGAAAATAGTATCAGCTACAGTGTGAAATCATGCAATTTGGATGCTGCATTAAAGGGGATTATAGCATTGTGTTAAAAGCTCATTTCACAATAAAAGAATTGATGTATAGAAACCTAGTAAAAAGATTTGTACCTTCTGTTTATGAAAAGAACACTCTTGACATGAGCAAGTGAAAGGATAATTGCATACAAACTCTGTGTATCAAATCAGGAGGGTTTTAATTACAAAGGACTCTCTAGAAGCCCTTTGTTCATCTCTTATTAAAGCCCTATCACACTGCAGTGCAGTGATCTGCTGGACAGACCCACCCTCCTCTGGACAGACCCACTTATCACCACCCTTGAGAAGGCAGCCCCAGTCTGGATGTGCTCCTGCAGATACCCCATCCCTTAAGGCAAAGCAAGGCTTCCTAAGGTCAGTTTCCAGGCTTTAACAGTGTCTTGGCTCAGAAAAGAAAAGGTAATGGTCCTCAGGTGATAAGTTAATGAAAAAGGAAGGAAGGAAGCCAGATATTCTTTATACGATTTCAATGACTTATGTAGGGGTAGCTTCCATTACAAGTAATTGGAGGCTCCCTTAAGATCCTGAGGTTCCAGGGAGAGAGAAGGGGTTAATGCTCTTGCAGGAATCCATTCCAGGCTCAGCCTTCCAATGCACAGATTTACATGGGGAAGGTTATCAGTGAGAATAGAAGCCATTCTTTTTCAGTGAAAGCTGGGAGTCCAAAGATTACAACAGAAGGCACAGCCAGCTCATAAATCTGCAGTGCCCAGGGCTCTGGGAAGCCTCTCTTATTGGCAAAGCGATTGATGCTTCTGCCAGGGAGACTACAAAGAAGCTGTTCATCACTATCTCATTTGGAGACTAGATACCCAAATGGAGGTACTGACACCCACATTTACAGATCTGAGCAAAGCCCAGAGGTGTCAAATCTGTGTAAACCAGGATGCGAGATCTTCAAGGGCCCTGAGAGCCAGTCTCTTCTCAGATACTGCTTTGACTCTCTGAGGGGTTACAGCACTTGGGACACTTGGTCCAGAGCCTGTACAACTAAAATGTAAGGAAGGCACTGAAGTCCCAGCTCAGGAGCTCTCACCAGGGTGATGTCAGGTATTCCCGGCCAACAGAGAGACCCAGGCAACAACTGATGTCCTCTACCTCTGTCCCTCCCCAGCTGGGCTCAGATTTTCTTGCTCTCAGTTATGTGAGCCCACATAATGCCATCGGGTCTGACTGAACAGCCTATACATCTTCACCTTCCCAAAAGCCATGGGAAGCTGACTCCTTCTTTTAGAACGAGTAACTGAACTGCTTCTAGTCAACCTTCAGGACCCTATTCAAAGAAGACCCTTCTGCGAAGCCTTCCCCTGGGCCAAGTGAGTCACACCCTTCATGCCCCAACAGTGCACAGCTGACAACTTGTCTATGGCACTTCTCACATTATTTGTTTTGCTGTTTTACACATCAGATTGTGGTTCCTTGAGACAGAGACTATACCTAATTTTCTAGGTCCCCAGTGCCTGGCCCAAAGAGTGCCTCAATAAATGTGTGAATAAGAATCACTGATGACTTGGGGCTCAGTGAGCCACAGCACCTCTGGTAAAAGTCTACATCCTGACTTCTGCCTTAATCTTACAAAGGGTCACATCTACCCACCCAACATTAACTAAGCACTTGCTTTGTCTGTGCCAGGTGGGCATTAGGCTAGGCACTGGGGAGCCCAAGTCAAATAAGACTCTGCCCCTTCCCCATGGACTTTGGTCTGAGGAAGAGTCCCACCCTGCCCTAGGGCCTTCTCACCAACAGTCAAGGAAGTCCATCTGCAGGATGAGCTATACAAGTGTGTAGACAATTAAACCGTAATGCAAACAAGCCACCATATGCTCATTCTAAGGTCACAGGCTCCAAAAACAATCCACTGAGGTTGTGAAAGGAAAATATTAGAATTCCTGTTTATATTTCATCAAAAAAATAAGGAATTGGGCCGACTCGGTGGCACACTGCTACAGTGCACCGCTTGGGAAGCGCGGCGGCACTCCCACTGAGGGTTCGGATCCCACATACAGACCGGTTCCCGCTCACTGGCTGAGCGAGGCGTGGGAGCAACACCGAGGGCTGCGATCCCGTTGCCAGTCCCGGTCTGGTACGGGCGCGACACTGAGGGTTGCGGTCCGTTGCCGGACATGAAAAAAGACAAAAAAAAAAAAATAAATAAGGAATTAAGCTTTAATAGTTACTATATGGATTGGCAACGGTATATGCAAACACTTTAAATATACACATATCACTGGTGTGTGCCTGTGGTAGAGACTCTAAAATGGCCTCCAGTGATCCCTGTCTCCAGGTACTCGTGCCCTTGTGTAATCCCCTTCCCCACCTTGAGTGTGGGTGAGAACTGTGACTTGCTTCCAATCAATAGAATACAGCAAAGGTGAGGGACATGACTTCCATGTTTACATCACATAAGACTGTGCCTCTTATCTTGCTTACAGACTCTTTATTGACTCTCCCTTTATGGCTTTGATAAAGTAAGCCATCATATGAAGAGGCCCATGTGGCAAGCAACTGAGGGCAGCCTCCAGATGACAGTCAGCAAGGAGGCCCCTATTCTCACAGCTATAAGGAGCTGAATCCTCCCAACAAACATGTGAGTTGGGAAGAAGATCTTTCCCCAGCCTGGCATTCAGGTGAGACCCCAGCTCTGGTAGACACTTTGCAGCCTTGTGAGACAACCTGAAGGACAGGAGCAAGCTTAACTATGCTCAGCTTCCTGACCCACAGAAACTGTGAGAATGTGTATTTGTGTTAATATTGCTGGGCAGCAGTAGGCAATTAATAAAGTACTCAAACTCTTAACTGATAGAACATGCAATCAAAGAAGTATGGAGACCAGGGAACTAAAGCCATCTCCAGACCAGCAAAGGGGGGCTCCAAACAAAGCCAAAGGTCATTAGTAGAAGCCTGTGAATTTTAGTGGTAAAAAGAGTATCAGTCTAAAAAATGGAAAAGTGGAAAAGCTCAGAAATTGGCTTCCCAAGACTCAGGTTTGAGTCTCAGCTCTGCCTCTAAGAGGTAGGTCAACTCAGACTTATTAAGCCTAGTCTCATCTATACAATAGGGTAAAGGGCTGGCAAGAGAGAGTGATCTGGAAAGTGTTTTATATAATGGAATATGACATACACTAGTTTGCCAATTAACTCTGGGGTGGCCTTGGGCAAGGCACTGTCCTCTCTTGGCCTCAGCTTCCTCATTGTAAAATGAGGAGGGAAGCCCATACTGTCTCCAGGGTCTCGACCTTATTTCATTCTAACATCACATACCCATGAGAAGAGAAGAAGAGGGGAAGGTGGTGGACTGTGACATTTTACAATAGGTCCCTAATTTAGCCAGGGTGACTGTCTTACCAAGCTCACTGGAGTCACCTTTGACCAGTCACACCTTATCAACTTGCAGGGCCTGCTACCTGAATTCCTCAACTAAGAGGGAAAATCCCCATTTGTTTTACAAAAAGGAAATAAATCCTCATTAGTATAGTGGTGAGGGGAAAAAAAAAAGGATATAAAGGGTCAAAGTAAAGTTAGTGGGAACCACCAAATTTCAATACAAATTACTGACCCTCTCAGAGGGGCAGTAGCTTTGATTTTATTACAGAGCACCTTAACTATGTGCCAGGAACTTTTATAAACATCATCTCTAATCTTCATTATAATTATAGTATAATATATCTATACATAGGTTGTGTCATCCCTATTTTATAGATAAGTTAGCTGAGGCTCAAAGAAAGTAAGCCCCTTGCCCAAGGCATATTGCTAGTGTATGGTAGGGCTGGGATTTTAATTTTAATTCTATTTGACTCTAAAGCCCCTGGTTTTCGCACATACCCCGTTGCTCTGAGAGACAGTAGCTTGGACAGAAAGAACAGTCTGTGATTACAAAACACAGTAAAGGTTCTTGGCCCACAGTGAGACCATGTGCAGAGTGTGGCCTCATTCATTCATTCCACAAGAATTTACTAAGTACCCATTGTATACCAGGTTATGTGGTAGGCAATGAAGATATAGAGTAACACCCATTCCTTACTCTTATGGACCTTAGTCTAACTGGGGAGACACTAGCACACAGAGAACAAGTGAATAAATAAATGACTGAACGAATGAGTGGACAGGCAGGAGGACAAACGGACAGTCTACAATTAGTGTTTTAAGCATCGTAAGAGAGTGACATAATACGAAGTGTAATGGGATCACAAGGTAAGTGATGACTGGTGGAAGGGAAGGAAATTTTAGACAACTAGAACAGCAAGTGCAAAGGCATGATATGTTCTGGCAATGGCAAGAAGTTTAACATGGCTGTAGCCTTGGTATACTGAGGAGGTGGAACAGGGAGGCAAGAAACAAGCCATGAACTTGGGTCTTTTTCTTGTACTCTAACCCACTGAGCTAACCACTGACAGTGAAATCACCAAAGAGGCCCTGAGAACAAATGAAACATGAAAACCGTAAGCTTTGGAGAACCCTATGAGTGATTCAAGAAGGGCCACACTCAGCATCTGAGGCCAGCCTGCGAAGTCACAGACACACTAGAAAAAACCACCAGGACTATTATCAAGTGGAACAAACCCACACTGTGCTGCTAGAAAGAGCACAGGGAGTGGAGGACAGGGGATGCTGAGACCAGAGGCAGGAGCTCCTCTTGCAGAAGAATCTAAGAGCTCAGGTTCCCCAATTCTAGAAAGCCAATATCACATGGATTTCAAAACTGAAGCCAAAACAAGAGGGACACATCTACACAAAAAACAAGAAAAAACAAGAAAACAAAAGGGACATGTATACACAGACATGTACATGCACATACCCACATTAAAAAGGGTTTGGCCCCCTCTATTCTTGATGCTAACAGTGACAGAACAGATGCTCCTACCCATTTCTGACTATACCACACAGCAAGAATATAAATATACAATCTCTTACATTTCTCATCAGCTGGACTTGGCTGCTGCAACTGTTTGGTTTGGAGTAGCTATAGTTGTTGGGAGATGTTCCATCTCTGGTGCATCAAAAAAATACGCCTACAGGAAAAGAGATCCAAAATAAATAAATAAATAAATAAAATAAAATAAAATATATATGAAAAAAGAAAAAAAAGAACAACAACAAAAAAAAAAGAACAAAGAAAAGAGATCCATGATGGAGTTAAAAAACAATGGTCCCAGTCAATGTTCTTCTAGACTCCATGGTAACAGTACTTCTGGGCTCTCATGGCCCCTATGTATCCTTTATCATATTTGTCATCACAATGAACTACAACCATCTCTGTTTATGTCTGTCTCACTTACTCAATTGTGAGAACCATTGAACACTTTCTATATTACATGACTTAATCTTCGTAACAACCTTTGTTACGATTATCCTCACTAGACAGATGAAGAAACTGAGGCTCAGAAAGGCTGTCATTCGATCAGGTGCACGTGGCTAATGCATAGTGGAACCAGGACCCAAACCTAGGTCTGTCTGACTCCAAAATGCAAGCCATTAATCACTGCATTATACAGTCTCTCCTCCAGGGCAAAGACTCTCTTTCTTAATTTTTGTGTCTCCAGTACCTTGCACAGGGCCTGGTACACTATGTCAACAATCAATACTTAATGAACTGAACTATGATAGGTTGCTGCTAAACCAGTTAGCTGGCTTTCTGCAAAGACTTTGCAAAAAAAGTGTTAAGCATGCTCTACCTCATAATTCTTCAGCTTGGAAATGAAAGGTTTGATAAGTACTTCCACTCACCATCTACAATTTTTTTTTTTGGCAGCTGGCCAGTGCAGGGATCTGAACCTGTGACCTTGATGTTATAACACTGCGTTCTAACCAACTGAGCTAACCGGCCAGGCTGCCATCTACAATTTAACCCCCTTGACATCAGTGCCTTAGGAAGGTAAAAAGTTAAAAAGCCATCAAGTCAAGAACCGTTTTTCACCACCTCTGCTCTCTATCAGCCAGAAGGGGGCACCAACATGACATGCTGGAGCTTTCCTCAACATATTCTTATTCCATGTTAACTCTTCAACAGTCCTTTTCAAAGTTTCCAGCTGATGCCTTTTTCTGCAGACTCCCTCTAGTTTGTCACATTCCCAGAGCAATTCTATTACTTTTTTTTTTTTTTTTTAAGATGACCGGTAAGGGGATCTTAACCCTTGACTTGGTGTTGTCAGCACCACGCTCAGCCAGTGAGCAAACCGGCCATCCCTATGTGGGATCCAAACCCGGGGCCTTGGTGTTATCAGCCCATCCCTATGTGGGATCCAAACCCGGGGCCTTGGTGTTATCAGCCCATCCCTATGTGGGATCCAAACCCGGGGCCTTGGTGTTATCAGCCCATCCCTATGTGGGATCCAAACCCGGGGCCTTGGTGTTATCAGCACCGCACTCTCCCGAGTGAGCCACGGGCCGGCCCAATTCTATTACTTTTAAAAGGCTTCCTCCCCAGGGCCCCTTCCTGAAGCTGGTTTCTGGAAGAGGGATAGAATAGTTTAACTTAAGGGGGACACAGGGGCCGTGCTGCTAGTGCTGGGCTCCTCCATTTCTCTTGCAGGTACACTGAGCCACAGAGCCCCCATGTTGTGGGAACAATGCCTTTTTTCCAGGCTACTGAAGGAAACCCTCATCAGACAAACAAGCCGAAAGTCCCAGGTTCTAAACCTGGCTCTGTTACTAACTCACTGTAACTCTGGACAAGTCACTCCACTCATGTGGACCTTGGTTTTCTCATCTGTAAAACATAAGGATTGGAAAAAATGATCTCTAAGGGCCATCCCTTGAACAAGCTTTAATTTTATGATTCATTAATTCCATAAATGCTTAATAACAACCACAGCTATCTTTGGGGACTGCCTACTATGCATTGGGTACACACTTGATCATTAACCTGCTTGAAAACCCTATAACAGGCAATTTTATCACCATTTTATAGATGAGAAAGCTGAGGCTCAAAGAGATAGAGATTTGTGTCTGAGCTAGGATTTCAATCCAGTCATGCTTGCATCCACAGTACAGTTATGCTCTTCTATTCTCCGACACAGTCAGTAACTTGGGCCCTAGTCTATGTATGCCCAGCCCAACTGTGGAGGCCTTGAAGGTGAATCACCAGGCTCTTTCGTAGAGGTAGGCACAGGTCCCTCTAATCAGCAGTAACCACCTCAAACATAGGCTCGTACATCTCTAAACATACAGCCAAGGACACACCTTCTGGGTGCTTCCTTAGTTCTACAAACTTAGAGATTATTTACATGTGCAGTCACCAAGGGGCCCTCAACAGGTGCAGGGCTATCATACGCTTCATTGCACTAAGGCAAGAACACCAATCCACATTCCCCAGGGGAGAGAGAGAAAGCCAGGTCATCTGGTTCAGTGGGTGCCCCTCAGCTCAAATAACTCCCCTGCCAATTCCTCACACAATCCCTGCCCTTCTAATAATAATAATGCCTTTCATTCATATGAGTTGTCATATTTTTCAAGTTCAAATATCATTCAGTCCTTAAAACAGCAATAAAAATGTAACTACAGTGTGCACAATTAGCTCCTTTTCCTAAGTGAGGAGGTGGGAGTCCAGAAAAAGGAAATAACCAAAGCAGAGTGATGCAAGTGGGACCAGAACCCAAGTCTCCTAACTGCTAGGTCAGCCCTCCTGCATTGCACATCTCCTCCAGAAAAGAGAGGAGGAGCCAATCTCCAGCATGGAGAACAAAACCCAGACATGGTGCGCCCCTGGCTAAACACCCAACCACAGAATGGTGCCCTTCCTCCAGAAGAAAACTGTGCCTGCTCTTCTATCTCCCACAATTACCTCCCTGCTCCATGGTCCAATCTGCTCTGCTTCCTGAGTGCCTTACAGAAGTGAACAAGGCAATGCCTTTTCTACAGCCTCCCTCTATCCACCAATTCCTCAACCAGGTATATAATGGGTAAAAAGTTCAGGAGAGAGATGGGAAGATGCCAGTGAGAGAGGCACCAATGAAAGGGCACTTTGTTAGAGTGGGAGATCAGAGCCTTAGTCCATGTCCAGGTTGTGTGACCTTGGGACCACTCTTACTGGGGCACTGAGGAGGAATACGCAGCACACTAGCCCTGGCAGCATCTGATGACACAGGGCTCCTTTAATAATTTCTTTACATCTGAAAAACCCTTCTCAGTATATGAAGAACCTTCACAGCCATCTCACTGAATCTCACAAAAGCCTATAAAAATTTGAATCTCTGAGAGATGAGGAAACCAAGGTTCTGAGATTTAGGTCACTTGCCTAGATTCACAAGGCTGACACCTCCCTGTCCAGGGCTCTTTCTACTTCGTAATTATGCTCTCTTTTAGAAAGTTTCTGAGCAGGAAGATGAGCAGGTAAATCCTAGCTTTAGTGCCAATTACCACAAAAGGGAGTAGCAGGCATAGGAAGTAAAAGATCCTGCTGCAGGTACCAAATGAAATGGGTTCTTAATAAATAATAATAATAATACCTCCCTGTTCCATTGTTCAATCTGCCCTGTTCCTCTCTACTCCTTACAGAACTGAAAAAGGCAACACCTTTTCTCCCATCTCCTTCTCTCTACCAACTTCTCAGCCAGGTATATAATGGGAAACAATTCAGAAGATAGATGGAGTGAACACCAGTGAGAGGTGTTACAGTGAGTTAGTCATCATGAAAAGGACATTCTTCTTCAGCAGACAGAAGGGTCCCAGAGGGTCACAGCAGCATTTCAAGGGATCAACCCAGAGATTCCATAGTGTCACTGTGGCAAAAGTCAAACCAACAGTCCTGTCTTAAGAGTTTAAAGCTGAGGCACATGCAAAGTGCATGTAAACTTGGTCTATGCTTCACAACTTGGCACTTTTTATGAGACTTGCTTAATGATAAAGTATCGGGATCTTACCAATGCACTTAATGAGACATGGTTATCCATGAGATGTTTTAAACTCAAAAACTGTTTTAAATGTTCTTCAGCTTAAAAATAACTCCCCTTTCCTACATTTGACTTCATTCTCAAACTTTCCACCTATGAAACTTTAAATTTCAAAAATTTTTCTAGGTATGTGCAGAAAACCAGTAAAGGCATCCAAAGGCAGAATTCATCCCATCCCGCTCCCCAACCCTATACATAGACATTCATTCTCCCACACTTCCGCTGGCCAGACACCAAGTCCTAACCAGATTTCAGAAATTAGGTAAAGCCAGAGATTACAATCAAATGCTCATGACTTTACCACTTCCCACCTAGGAGAGTCTATTTAAAACAATATGTATTTCATGGAGCCAGTTTTAAAAGAACCATTGTGTCTAACAGTTTGAGGTCTTTTAGCATTTGCATATAATGAACATAGGAATGAATATAGGAATGAGACCATACCAAGCAGCCCACAGAAAGAAACATGTGAAGCAACACAATTGTCACAATTGTGGCCAACGCAATGCGCCGGTTGTCCTCACGAACAGCTGGCCAAAATGTCATTGCCAAGACAGATCCTGAGATGCCCAGGGCAATCATGACTAGAATCCAACGAACAGCCTTCTGGGGGATAATCCACAGTATCTGAAATAAGAGAAAAGGAGGAAGGAGAGGGGTTCTTTGGAGGGATTTCAGAGAGGCATTTGTTCATTCCAGGCACACATGTTTATAAAGGTCCCTGAGCCAATCAGCAGCTGAACCCCCCCTGCCACTGTGGTTTTTCAGTACAGGCTGGAGAAACACCACCAGCATGCAGACTGAGGTAGGTGCTTTCATAATGAAGGGCCCGAGATACAGTGAAGGGACTTGGCTCCCCAGCCCCATTCATGCTGAACTTCTAAATTCAAAGGGGATTTTTCAAGAGCACATGAGTGTTAGGCTGGATATACTGATGCGTGGTCAAATTCTTGGTTGAATTTTCAACCCAGAACAGAACATCACTCGGAATGTCCCATCAGTGTGGTACTTACTGCTGTGGGGATATAAATGAAGAGTGAATATCCATAGACACACACAATCTCCAGAAACGAATAGGAAACGATGTTCATAACTTTGCTGTTTCTCCACATGAGGAAACCCCAGAGTGAGAGAGGAACCAGCCAGGCATAGGCATAGATGATTGTAGCTGCTATGGACACTGAGGATGACAGGACACAGTTTTAACCTCCATCGTGCATTTAATACACTATCAGAGCACTTCCAATTCCTTCCTGTACTTATTTCCTGACATGTCAATCTACTTCAATGGACCATGGGATCATGTCTTACTGGCCAGACACGTAGCAGGCCTTCTGTAAATGTTTAACTGATAAATCTTCAGCATTTGTCTTTGCAGTGATGATTAGTAGTCTCTCATATAACTTTTATAATTCACTTAATAACTAACAACTAATATTATTAAACAACTGAATTTTGCAATTAAAATACTTCAGAGGGCCACACTGCCAGTGTTTAATTATACTGAGCATTTCAATCAAATAAAAGCCAGCTATCCCCTTGGAAGAAATCTTCCCCCTCTCTTGTATAACAAGAGCTGACACTGATTTCCTTAGCAAATTTATTAAAATACCCTGGGTACAGATTAACTTGCTCTCCATGCTATTTAGAGTTCCTTCTGTCTCTGAAATAGGGAGTTCCAGCTCATTGATGAATTGCTTGAAATACTCTCGTTTCACTTTCTTCCTGAAATAAATAATTCTGCCTCTGTAGTGGAAATGCTAGTTAGTGGCTCCTCAGAACAGCAATGTTCAGTATATCACTGTAACTCTCTCCTCCTCCTCTAGTAGCAGCATGCCCCAGAGGATTCGTTTTCCTTTTTCTGGAGTGGAGGCTCATAAAGCATGGCTAAGCCCCTGGCACCAGCCCTTCCTACATGAAAATCAGCAGGGAATTCACTTAATGCATCTCAGCAAGAACAAAGGCCCCCCTAGCAATCACAGTCAGATTCTGGTTAAGACATGTAATTGTCCAAAACAGTTTTAGCTCTCAGAGCAGTATTTTCATGTTGGGAACTCCCTTATTAAGCCAAGCGTAATTTTGCTGACATACTGCCTTCTCCTTGGATAACTAAGGGAAGGGGAGAGGATCACTACTATGACTATAGCTACCACTTATTGATCACCAACTGGGCATAAGGCATTACACTCACTGCTTTACTGAGAGGCAATGTAGTATAACAGACAAGGGCACAGACTCTGCACGCAGACTCCATGGGTTCTAATCCTAGGCAAAGTAACTCTGGATGGTGAGTAGATTCGCCTTCCTGCCTCAGTTTCTCATCTATAACATGGGAATAAAAATAGTACACTACCTTATAAGATTATTAGGTGAATTAAACAAGTAAAAACAGGTAAGAACTGTTCTACGTAAAACAGTGATTGATAAATAATAAATGCTCAATCAAGAATTAGCTTCTTAAGGCAGGCCGACTGACTCAGTTGATTAGAGCCCAGCCTTGTAACACCAAGGTCAAGGGTTCCGTTCACCGCACCAGCCAGTGGAAAAAAGAAAAAAAAAATTAACTTTTTATATTATTAACTAAAAGGTAGATATATTATTTCATATGATCTATATCTTCATTTTATTTATTTACTTTTGGTAGAACAAAAATCATGAACAAAACATTTTCCAGAGGACAGCACTGTAAGTATTAACATTGGGATCAATGGAAATAATGAATATAAATCCATTTTTTAAGGTGATAATTTCTCAGAAATGTATGTCTTCAGGTCATTGAAAATCATCTATAAGCAATTGCTGTTGGAAAATCTTTTAGCAGCCCCTAACAGACTAAGACAACTTCTTTAAGTGATAACCGAAGGATGAGTAGGAATTGGGGAGAGGGAGATATTGGGAAAAGTACTCAAGGTAAAGAGAAGTGTGTGCAGGAAGTCATGGAGGTGAAAATGTTGGTGAAAGTGTCCTTTAAACAGTTCTCTCTAATTCTTCTTTCTCCCAAGTAATTTTTTCATTTGCTGAACTCTATGACACTTAATGTACAACTTTTGGACCATAAGCTCTCTTTTTTTTTTTTTTTAAAGATGACCGGTAAGGGGATCTTAACCCTTGACTTGGTGTTGTCAGCACCACGCTCAGCCAGTGAGCGAACCGGCCATCCCTATATGGGATCCGAACCCGGGGCCTTGGTGTTATTAGCACTGCACTCTACCGAGTGAGCCATGGGCCGGCCCAAAATCACAATTTTTGAAGAACTCTCTCACACTGCGAGAGTGACCTTATGTGAATGAATAAAATATATTTCTCTGAACTGAAAATAGGTACACCTCTATTGTTAAATTAACAATCTTTTTATTCACTTTTCAAAAACTTATATAGTAAACTTATCAGTGTTCTTTTGATTTGCTACTTTCTCCAAATTTATATAGCTATCTCAATAATACTCTTAAAATCATAAGTATAATAATTTATAAAGCCTCTTCTTTCAATTTTTCCTAAAATCTCCCTGTCAAATGACTTTTTAAAATGTATGATCTTTAGACTATTTTACAATTCAGGGTTTTATTTATGTATGTTGGTTGCTTCAAGCCACTTCACACAACGGTGCTGCGTGATGAACGCGGGAAGAGATGATAAGACAGGGCAACGTGGGAAAAGATGATGAGACGGGGTGAGTATGGATCGCCAGTTATGTTGAAACTCAGGCGCTTTAAAGGATGCAAGAAAGAACCAGTAATTCAAGCTGGATAAAAGCTGAACAAACACACATTGGATGCAAACAAACAACAACAATAAAATCATTATGGCTTTGTATACCTTCATCTTAGAGATGAGGAAACAGGATCAGAGAAGCTCAGTGGTTTGGTCAAGGTCACAAAATTAATAGGTTAATGGATGCAGGATTTGACCCCAGATGTGACTCACACTCTTTACATAAAATGGAAAAATATGTATTGATAGGGCTAATGACTACCTTACTGGTACATACATCACATCATTCCCTAATACTGGGATGCACAGACAAAGAGGATAAGAACAAATAAAGACCCTCTGGGTTTCCAGATCCCCAGGTAGGGTGGGTTACTCCTTCTTATGGGGCAATATACCTATAAGTACCTTTGATATAGAGGTTAACCCACATTATTTATAGCGATATTCATTTACCTATATTCCTTTACTTAACCATTGAAGGCAAGGTTTATATCTCATGGATAACACTTATTGAGTTAAGCTCAAACCAAGATTATTTGATAAATGGAGCTGGGACTGAATCCAGGTCTGACTCCATGATGAAAGAACAGAAGAAGGGAAAATGTGCATGGGAGATAGAGAGGAGGAAAAGAAGGAAGAACACATGGATACACACATACACACACACATAAATATATTTCTCTCTATACACATATATATGTACACATATAGCAATAGTTAATATTTATTGAACTCTTTTTTTGTACAAATCACTATTCTACCCTCTTTATATGTATAAACAATTTATTCTTACAATAGCACTGTAACGTAAGTATTATTATTCCCATTATACTGATAAAGAATCTGAGGCCAAGAGAGATGAAATAACTTGCCCAGAATGGCAGAAGCTAGCGAGTGGTGGAGCTGGAACTTGAAGCCAGTGGTCTGGTTTCAGAGCCATCGCTCTTATTCAGGCTATTATAGCCTCAACAGGAGAGTGGGTAGGGAGGGAGGCAGGCAAACAGGGAGAGAGGTAGGGAATTAAGAAAGTGATTCAGGTCAATCTCCTACAAAGCCAAACTTCCTCGTTTTGGGGCAGCTGTCATCTGCAAGTCCCTACAAGCTCTTTTGTTTTTCTTCTTCTTCTTTTTTTTTTTTTAAAAGATGACCAGTAAGGGGATCTTAACCCTTGGCTTGGTGTTGTCAGCACCACGCTCACCCAGTGAGCGAACCGGCCATCCCTATATGGGATCCGAACCCGTGGCCTTGGTGTTATCAGCACCGCACTCTCCCGAGTGAGCCACAGGCCGGCCCCTTGTTTTTCTTTTAATTACCTAATATGACACAAGAAAGGACTGTTTAAAACAGAATGTCATTTACAAGTCTATCACCAGGACACACACATTTCTGTATTTTCTCTTCCAGGTCTTGACCATTTGCAGACTTCCCTTTAACAAAGTTGCTAACAGAACAGTTTTCCACATTGCTCTAGGTGCTTCATAATTAGTGGTTACAGACTATCCCGCCTAGTCGAGCCAGTCAGCACCACGCCCACCCAGTGAGCAACCGGCCATCCCTATATGGGATCCGAACCCGTGGCCTTGGTGTTATCAGCACCGCACTCTCCCGAGTGAGCCACAGGCCGGCCCCTTGTTTTTCTTTTAATTACCTAATATGACACAAGAAAGGACTGTTTAAAACAGAATGTCATTTACAAGTCTATCACCAGGACACACACATTTCTGTATTTTCTCTTCCAGGTCTTGACCATTTGCAGACTTCCCTTTAACAAAGTTGCTAACAGAACAGTTTTCCACATTGCTCTAGGTGCTTCATAATTAGTGGTTACAGACTATCCCGCCTAGTCGAGCCATTACAATTTAAGTAACAATGCCTCTATTGTTTCCAATATTGGGATAATACAAATGTTACCATGGAGACCATCAATGCACACTGTTTTTTAGTTATTTTGCACATTTTCCTTAGAATAAATTACAATTTTTATTGGGCCTTGCCTCACAGCTTTCCAAAAGATTATGTGGATTCACAACATTGTCAAAGTACTTAATGCCACTAAATTGTACACTTAAAATGGTAAATTTTATGTTACATACATTTTAGTACAGTTAAAAAAAAAGATTATGTGGATAATGGGTAGTAAACTGAGGTAGTAGGTATGTCTAAACCCTAAACCACAAAAAGCGGGGACTGCAGCACCTAGAGATGGGGCCCAAGAGCTCAGCGGGTAAATGGAACTCATGGTTAGAAGCCGACAGCATTCCAAATGAGTCACACTATTCACCAACCTTTTCGGAATTCGGGTACATAATGGTACGTCTTCTCTCCCAGATGGATTAAGAAGTTGGAAAGATTCCCACTAATTGCTATGGCAAAGACCAATGTGGCACATATCCAAAAGGGGCCTGCAAAGGAAACCAGAAAATTCAAAGAAATGAAGCACAAGCCTTTAGACCCCTATGGAATAATTTTTATCACCCTCTTCCTATTCATGTAAGTAAGAGAAAATGAATTTTAGATGCAATTGACACTTGCTTAAAGAAAATTTTGTTTTGGGCCGGCCTGTGGCTCACTCGGTAGAGTGCGGTGCTGATAACACCAAGGCCACGGGTTCGGATCCCATATAGGGATGGCCGGTTCGCTCACTGGGTGAGCGTGGTGCTGACAACACCAAGTCGAGGGTTAAGATCCCCTTACCGGTCATCTTTAAAAAAAAAAAAAAAAAGAAAATTTTGTTTTTTAAAAGGTCAAAACACAACTCAGTAATTAGCTGCCTTCAAGACTAGGGGCATTAGAATCCACAGGCCAAAACACCTTCCACAAGGGCCAGCCCGGTAGCGCACTGCTACAGTGCGCCGCTTGGGAAGCGCAGCGGCGCTCCCGCCGAGGGTTCAGATCCCACATACAGACCGGCCGCTCACTGGCTGAGAGAGGTGCGGGTGCAGCACCGAGGGTTGCGATCCCGTAGCCGGTCCTGGTCCGGTACGGGCGCGACACTGAGGGTTGCGATCCGTTGCCAGTCACGAAAAAAGACAAAAAGGAAAAAAAAAAAAAAAACAAAACACCTTCCACAATTAGGTGAATAAAGACACTGATTTGTGTATAGCTTCTTTTATTGGAAGATCATCAAAAAAAACATAGACATTTTGTTAAACCTTCCATCAGAATACGTCCAGCAAAGATTACTTCCCTTATCTAAGTGCTAAATGTTAATGCCAGAGAAAAATAACTTAAATCAGACAGTTCTTTCTGCAGTATAAATGAAGAGCAGGGCAAGCAGAGTTAATTTAATCTACCAGGTTACTGTGTGTGTGTGTGCGTGTGTGTGTGAGGCTTTCTTTTTTTCTTCTTTTTTTTTAATGAAAAAGTAATACATGCATATAGTTCAATGCTCAAAAGGTATAAAAATATATATATAGAGAGAGAAAAGCATGAGTCCCTCCCTCTCTGTGCCCTAACTCCATAGTTCCCTTCCCCAGAGCTCACCACCATAACCAGTTTCTGGTGAATCCTGCCAGAAATATTCTATGTACATATGAGCAGATGCTTATGAGAGTACTTCAGAAAGTTCATGGGAAGATTTGTATTATCTTTAAATTCTATTTTTCCGCGAACTTTCTGAAGTACCCCTGTGTGTGCGTGCACATGTTTTACATAGATGATAACACAGACATATATCCTGCTTTGAACCTTTCTCTTTTCACCTTACTATGGCCTAGGATTCTACCGTAGCTATTCATAAAAATCAGCTCGTTCTTTTTTAATGGCTATAAAATATTGCACTGAGTGGATGAGTGCATCATGCTTTGCAAATCCCTCTTCTCATTTGCTTCATTTTCATGAACACCATCCTTGTCTCTCCCCACCTAGGAAAAGTACTATGTGGAACAAATACCATTTTTAAATTGAGAGATTGTAATAGATGATATGAATTCCATTGTTCAATTTCACTAATATTTTGCAATACCCTTTGGGATAGTTTGAGGTATCTTGACATATCACAGAATTAAGAAAATTATTGCACTAGAGGAAACTACCAGAAATGGATTGGTCCTTTTCAAAGCTAAGCACTGGCTCCTGAAAGTCAAAGAGGGAACATAAACAATCAACTGGGATGCTCCAAAGAGTTACCAATATCAGCTTTCCATAAATCACCTGTTTTTACACTAGACTGTGAGCTCTTTGCTGTAGCCAAGGACTAACTCTCACTGTATTTCATATTCTGAGTGCCTACCACATAAGAGATGCAAAAAACCCAAAACCACAAAAACCCTACAACCAAAAAGTTTTATTGAATTAATGAACAGAATTGACCATGTGTTGTACACAGACTGAAACCATCCAAGCATATGACCACAAGTGATCAAAATATCAATTTATAGCATCCATATAACTAGAAAGCAAAGAATACCATATCCAATCAGCCATTATTTACAAAGTACCCAGTACCCTCTAAGCCCCAGGCTTGGTGCTGGTGACACAATGATATGCAACAGAGACACAGTCACTGCCTCTAGTGCCCTCAGGCACACTGGGGAGACAGATAATAAAATATCTAATCTCAGGAGTTTTGATAGCATGAAGTACAGGATGCCCATGGGAGCACACAGGGAGGGCACCAAATCTAGGGAAAGTGGTGTCTTAGCTGGGATCTAAAGAAGAACAGGAGTTTGCCAAGTGAAGACAGAAGAGAAGAGTCGTCCAGGAAGAGGGAATAGCATGAGCAGAGCCCCAGAAGCAAAAAAGAACAGTTTGAGGCTAACGAAGTCTGAGGTTGGGAGTAGCCAGAGATTGTAGAGATGGGCCAGGGTCAGATCGTGAAAGGTTTTAGAAGCCCTGTCAGTGAGTTAAGAATTTATCTTGAGGGCAACAGGAAGCCTGGTATAGGGAGATATTTATACTGATTTAAAGATTTCTCCAGCATTCTCTGGCTGTCCCATGCCCTAAGCTACCTAACAACCCTGGCATAGGGACAGCTGCAGGAAAGATATTTTCAGGTAGGCTTAAAGGTCATCAACACTGCCCACCCAGCTTTTTAATGGTGTCATACTATTCATATCCTTCTACAACATGCTTTTTTTTTTAACATTTACTATTGTTGTGAAAGTTATCCATGTCGATATTTATAGACCTCATTTATTTTTAAAAACTACAGAATTCATGTATGAATACAACACTATTTATCCACTCTCCTGATGATGACTACTTTGGTCATTTCTAAATATTGCTATTACAAGCAATGCTGCTACTACAGTGAATGTTCTTCTTCTATATGTAATATTGTATATATGAGGGTACTTCAGAAAGTTCATGGAAGGGCTGGCCAGTTAGCTCAGGTGGTTAGAGTGTGCTGTTACAATACCAAAGTCAAGGGTTTGGATCCCTGTACCAGTCAGCCAAAAAAAAAAAAAAAAAAAAAGTTATGGAAAACTACAATTAAAAGTTAATACTAATCTTTCCATGAACTTTTTGAAGACTCCTCCTATGTGAGTTTCTCTAAAAATATATATCTAGGAGTGGAACTGCTGAGTCTTAGGGTATGAGTGTCTTCAAACTGCTCCAATTTGAGTACCAGTTACATGCCCTCCAGCATTATACAAAAGTTCCCATTGCTCCACATCCTTGACAACTCTTTTTTTTTTTTTTTTTTTGTCTTTTATCTTTTTCCGTGTCCGGCAACGGATCGCAACCCTCAGTGTTGCCCCCGTACCGGACCAGGGACCGGCAACGGGATTGCAACCCTCGGTGCTGCTCCCGCGCCTCGCTCAGCCAGTGAGCTGAACCGGTCTGTACGTGGGATCCGAACCCTCGGGCGGGAGCGCCGCCGCGCTTCACAAGCGGCGCACTTATCCAGTGCGCCACCGGGCCGGCCCTCCTTGACAACTCTTAGTAACGATATTTATGAAATCTGATTTAGAGTGTGTCACTCCTGTGCTCAAACCCTCCAATGGATTCTCACTCAAGAAAAGCCAAAGCCCTCACTGTGACTTACCTACATGATCTGCCCCTCCACACTTTCTCTCTGACCTCATCTCCGATTAGTCCCACCTTGTTCACTGTGGTCCAGTCACACTAGTCTCTTCGCTGTTCTTTGAACATACCAGACCTGTGTAGTTGCTGATCCTTCTGCTTCAAATGCTCTTTCCTTAGGTGTCTACATGAATCAGTCCCAATTCTTTCAGGTCTTTAATCAAAATTCACCTTTCTAAAATTTCCAATTCACATACCTAAACAAACATTTCATGTCCTTCCTCTCTGCTTTTAAATTTTCACCTTAACATTTGTTACTAGCACACTTTTACTTTTATATTTTACTTTTCTTCTTTGTTTATTGTTAGGCCGTCTATAATCTACTGAGCTGAAGAGAAGGGATTTTTGTCTGTTTCTCACTGCTGTATCTCAAGTACTTAGAATAGTAAGTGCTCACTGTCTGTTGCATTAATTGAATGAACGAATATGAGCCAATTTGTATATGTTTGCTAAAATGATGGGCATAAATAAATATCTTGTTTTAGTTTTTTATTTCCCTTATTACAAGTGGGAGTAAGCATCTTTTCATATATTTATTGGTCATTTGGATTTCCTTTTCTGTAAATCTGCAAATTGCCCATTTTCCCCCAGAGTTGTTTATTTTATTCTTATACTTTGTAGGAGTTCTACACATATTCTTGCCTCTCATCTTTAATGGTTAGGGGCATTGCAAATATTTCCCGATTTGTGGTTACTTTTTGACTTTGTTTATGGTTTATTATTTTGTTGTGTAGAAATTTTTCATTTTAGTTGAAATTTAGTCAAATTCATCAGTCTTTTTCTTAAACTGTTCAGACTGTCATCTTTTTTCCTAACTATCTTCCTCCAATCCACCACACCCCACAAGGCCTAGTCCTCTCTGCTATAAAACATCTCATAGCTTAGTTGGTTAGACCACGATGCTGATAACATGAAGGTCTGAGGTTTGATCCCTGTACCAGCCAGCAAAAACCAAAAAACAAAAAATTTCACCTATATTGTACATTCTTCTTTTCACAACACCAGCAGTCTCATGAGCAAGCTTTGGGTTCAAACTCTGGCTTTGTCATGAGAGGCAGCATAGCATAGTGATGAAGAATATGGATTATGAGCCACAGTATTAATTTGAAAACTGAGCTTGGCACTTATTAGCTGTATGATCTTAGTGAGTTAGTAGACCTCTGTGTGACTCAGTGTTCTCATCTATAAAATGGGGATAATAGTATCTGCCCCATAAAGTTGGATTGTTATAAAGATTAAATGAGTTAATATAGGTTCTGCCCTAATAACAGTGTCGGGTACATAATAAGCACTTTTCATGTGTTTGCTATTATTGTTAATATTGCTAACTCTCTGACTATGGGCAAGTTACCCTCCCCAAGCCTCAGTTTTCTTTTTTGCAAAATAAGGCTACCTTGGAATATGGGAAAATAGTATAAAATAGTAAAATAGTGGTATCTCCAGGCTTGGCTAAACAGATGTTAGTTCTCTCTCCCTCCTTGGGGCTGGAGACTGTGGGTCTTATCTTAAAATCCTCAGCCTCTAACACAGGGCCTCACACAAAATAAGGTGCTCAAAAACTGTATGAGCACCTGCTCTGTGCCAAGCCCACTGCCAGGCACTGAACACATGGCTTATTCAGACACAGAGCCTGCCCCTCAAGAAGTCCTCAGACTAGAAAGAATGCATGAGACAGCTAAAAGAGAAACCACCTTGACAACCTTTAGAGGCACAGGACAACGCCAAAGTTTTCACACCAGGCTCCCTGGAGCTCCAGAAATTCCACAGAGCCCATATTTATAATCAAAATATATAATTTGCTTTACTATTTATTATTTAGGATTGAGCACATATATTAAGAAACCTTACTGAGCATCCGGTTCCTCATTTGAAAAGTAGGGATTCTTTGCAAGGGGTTGTCAGCCATCAGAGAGATCGGGGATGACAGCCATCCCTAGCCCAACCCTCTTTCGGACTTCCGGGGCTAGTGATCAGATCCCAAGGGGAGCCAGCTCATCTAAGGACAGAGCTAGAACTCAGCACATCAATGAAAATGTGAGACTACTTCTCCACATTCACCCCCCACACACACCCAAATCCTCCATAAATTAAAATCAACAATCTACTCTCAGTTAAAATGATTTAATTTGTCTCAAGTTTCTAATGTCATTTAAAGACTTTTGTAGGAAATACTATACTTGTAATCATGGCATTAACACTCATATAATACATAATTGCATTTTCCCCAAATTTCTTTGCAAGGGTCATGACTGCAGCTCAGAAGAGTCGAATGAAACTGTGCAGAATTGCAACTAACAGTGCAATTCTCAACTTTCCAGGTGACTCGCACACCTACCCAAGTTCAACAGGAATACGGTAAGGAATGAAAACAGCACCACACATACCATAGAGATCTGGATTGCTGCGGATATATAGCCTCACAAAGTTTTTTCCGGGTATTGGCAAAAGAGACCCTTTTATTCTGTCAAAGACCTGGAAAACAATATGCCAGTAACTCTACCAAAGTATTTTTTTTAAGTTTAAAAAAATTCAACTACTACAAAATTGAAACTCAATCATTAGAGCTTTTATGATAATATTTTCAAATGCTAATAACCTGGGCCGGCCCGTGGCTCACTCGGGAGAGTGCGGTGCTGATAACACCAAGGCCCTGGGTTCGGATCCCATAGTAGGGATGGCCGGTTTGCTCACTGGGTGAGCGTGGAGCTGACAACACCAAATTAAGGGTTAAGATCCCCTTACCAGCACACAAAGGCTTTCCCATCATTTGATTGTTTAACCATAGAAGAAACAAGTCTCCATTACATGTAAAAGGAAAAGTAAAATTGATTTACAAACCTGGTAAGTGTCCACATCAAAGAACGTTTGATAATATTCAAATGTCCAGAAGGGGGAGCTTTTCTTCTGTCCAGCGAGTAACTGTCACAAGTAAAATAAAACATAATGAACACAGAAGCAATTTCCTAATTCCAGCTGCACAGAGAAAGAGAGGGAGTTGATCTAATGGAAAACCAAAGTGTATGAAACACCAAGCATTCATACAGAAAAAGGCACAGTTGGACTCTGAGCAGCTGTGCAGAAAAAAAGTAAATGTTATGGGCAGATATTTCTTGTTCATTATGGAGGAAATGATTTTCACAAAGTCCAACAGTGACAGCAGCTGCCTTACATGGTACTGAACAGGCCGTTCCTGGAGGTATTCAAGTGTTGTCTTTCTGATATACTACAGAAGGCAGTAATATCTTGGGAGGGAGGCTGAAACAGAGGTTATTTGCAACTCTAATATTACAAGATAGTGAAACCAGAGACCCATATTCCATAAACGAGGCCAAGGAGTTCTGTCACTGTCATAGAATATTGATAACCTCTTCCCAACTCACAGACAAAATTAAGATAATGGATAGAATTTTTTCAATTTTAAGATTTTTTCCTCTTATACATTTCTTCTTAAAATTTGATGCCTGCTGTTTGTCAGTGTGGTGGTTAATTTTATGTGTCAACTTGTCTGGGCCATGGTGTCCAGATATTGGTCAAACATTCTGGATTTTTCTGTGAGAGTGTTTTTGCAAGACATTTACATTTTAATGGGTAGAATTTGAGTAAAGCAGATTGCCCTCCATAATGTGGTTGGACCTCAGCCAATCGTTTGAAAGCCTGCATAGAACAAAAGGCCAACCCCACCCTTCATCCACCCACCCCAGCAAGAGGGAATTCTTCAGCAGACAGCCTTTGAACTGCAACTGTTTTTCTAAGTATCTAGCCTGCTGACCTCCCTCATCAGACTTTGGATTCCCCAAAGGCTATAGTTTGAACGTCCCCCAAGCTCATGTTGAAGCTTAACCCCTATTTTAATAATGTTTAAAAGGGTGGGAAATCCAACTAGAGTATTTGAAAGGTAAGGCCTTTAAGAGGTGATTGGACTTTAAGAGAGTCCTCATGAATGGATTAATCCATTCATCAATTAATGGGTTAATGGATAAACAGGTTATTACAGGAACGGCACTGGTGGCTTTATAAGCGGAGCAAGTGAGCACATTAAGATGCTCTAGTTCCCCCACCATGGGATGCCCTGTGCCACCACAGGACACTGCGGGGGCAACACTGAGGGTTGCGATCCGTTGCCAGACACGGAAAAAGACAAAAAAGACAAAAAAAAAAAAAAAGAATCTCCTTGTTCATAGTGTGTTTTGAGGATTAAATGAGATGACACAAGTAAGGATCTTTAAATAGTGTTGGCAGCTATTAAATACTGAATACATACTAGACACTGCTATGATAATGATAGCAAGAGTCAGCATATTATTTTCTCTTATTACAGATGAGGAAACCAAGGCTGAGGGAAGTTAAGGTACCTTTCCCAAGACCACACAGCTATTACTATTGGCAGGACCAGGATTCAAACGCAGGCTCTTTTTTTTTTTTTGTCTTTTTTTTTTTTATCTTTTTCCATGTCCGGCAACGGATCGCAACCCTCAGTGTTGCCCCCGCACCGGACCGGGGACCGGCATCGGGATTGCAACCCTCGGCGTTGCTCCCGCGCCTCGCTCAGCCAGTGAGCGGGAACCGGTCTGCATGTAGGATCCGAACCCTCAGGTGGGAGCGCCGCCGTGCTTCCCAAGCGGCGCACTTATCCAGTGCGCCACCGGGCCGGCCCAAACTCAGGCTCTTAAGTCTGAGATTTTCCCACAATATTTAGTATCTAGTGGTACTTAATTTAGCATAAAATTCAATACTCACTTTGATACTCATGGAGTTCCACAGAGAGCATCAGGTCTCCAAGAACTCCACTATTTTAATAAGCCTGTGTATCTACTGCTATAAACTGAGTGCTCCTGTAGTGCACTACAATCACAATTCAGCTTGTAAAATATTAATAGAAATACCATTTTTCTTAAACGCACCGTGTACATGGACATATATCTTTGTGATCAAAATCATCCACGTGATTTATTCACCATCCAACTAGACGGAGGAGACCTAAATCTGAGAATCCTCCCTCCTTCTACCTCACCTAACCCTTCCCATCAAGTCCTACTAAGCCCACTCCTAAATATCTGTGTCCAACTCTAGTTCAGTCTTCACTTCCAGTCTAGAGCACTTCATTTGTCTCCTACCTGCTCTTCTGGTTTCGAGTCCATCTCCCTCCAATTCACTCTCCACATGGCCACCGTTTGTTTAATATCTTTAAAAGTATCTGGCCATATTGTTTAGAATCTTTCAGTAACTCCTGATAGTTTTCAGAATACAATTCATACTCACTGAATTGAGTCCCAGCCTACTGGTGTAGCCTCATATGTCTTCATCTATATTTTGCTTCCAATTTAGGTGAAGATGGGGACATTCCTGTTGGTACCATGTTCTTTCATGCCTTTGCGACTGCATCAAAACTGGTCCCCTTGACTAGATCACCCTTCCCCACCTTCCTCCCCTGACGACCTTATCCTCCTTCATCAGACTTGGTCCAAGTGTCACTGCCTCCAGGAAGCCTTCCCTAACCCCTCTCTAGGCTCCTGCCACCTGGTGCTCCCTTACACCAGTGGGCTTCCCACAGACAATAATGGTCTGTTTCCCCCACCAAGGCAGAGGCCATGTGTCATTTGTCTTTGTGTTGTCACTGCCTGGCACTGTATCTGGCACACAGCAGATAGCGATTAAATGGATGAACGATCTTTAAAAAAAATTAAAGGGAAAAAATTCCAAAGACAAGTTCAAACCTCAGTTTTGTCAGAATCATCATTTCCCAGTAACTCATCATCCTCTTCTCTCCCTGGGCTTCTGGGGGGTCCTGGATGATGCTTTGGGGTTTCACCAGGATCTTCAATGCTTATTGTGGTGACATCTGGGTTTGCTGCTAGAGAAGTGGCAGCATCACCAAATTCTGAAACCAATTAGAGCACAAGGGTCTCAGAAACCATACCCACACTAGAAATGCTATATTTTTAATTTAAAGACAAGCTTTTACAACCTCAGCTTTGCTCTAGAGCCTATCTGACACAAATGGCAAAAGGATCTGAAAAAAACCTCGTCTAGAAATCAGTCTCACATAGAAAGATGACTAGAAAGACAACAGAATTTGGAGTCAGACCCAGATTTTAATTCTGGCTCAGCTACTTACTAACTACATGAGACAGAGTAAGTTAACCTCTATAAACCTTAGTGTTCCCATCTGTACAACGGGGAGAATAATATTTATTTTAAAGAATTTCAAGAGAATTAGGAGTTTTACCAAAATAAAGTCCTAAACTTCTCTTCTTTGATTCAAGTTCAAAACATTTTAGTGGAAGTTATTTTTCCAATAAGTCCATATAATTGCTATAGAAAATATGGGGGGCTGGCCAGTTAGCTCAGTTAGTTAGAGTGAGGTGACATAACACCAAGGTCAAGGGTTCGGATCCCCATACAGGCCAACCACCAAAAAAAAAAGAAAAGAAAATATGGGGATAAAAATGAAAGTGGAATACATAGAATAAAAATCACTGTTAGTCCATCCCACTACATAAAGGCAAACACAATTAACATTTTTACATTTCCTTTTCTTTACATAGTGAGATTCATGCCACTGATGATCATTTATTTGTTCAACAACTATTTGCTGAATACCTACAATGTGCTAAGTACTGATCTAAAATGTAATAGCACTATAGTAAACAATTTTGTATCCTGCTTTGTCTTCTGAGGATTATATGCAAAACTGATTTTCATAACAGTCTTTAAAATGATCACTTATGTGGCTGCATAATATTCCATCAGCAAAGATTTTATTACAAATATGCAGGAGTGTCGGTGTTGAGAAAGCTTTTGGGGTTACTACCTTAGGATCAATTATTGAGGTGATCACAAGGTCAAAGGGTGCAAACCATTTTTAAGGCCCTTGACCCATACTGCTAACTGCGTTTCAGACATCTTGGTAAAAGACTGTTGGCCATGTTCAAGCTCTGGATTACGAGTTCTAATATCTCTCTGAACTTTTTCTCCAGCATTTTCATAGTTTGTAGATACACATTTAAATGATCATTTAGCAAATGAGTGTCTCCCTCACTAGACTGAGAGCTTCATAATGGAAGAAACTGTTTTGTTCACCCTTCTATTTCTGATAACTAGAACAATGGCCTGGTTCATAGTCACACTCATGAGATACTTATTGATTAAATGAAGGAATGATCTGATCACATTTCATCAATATTAGCTTTTTATACTTTTATATCTACTCCAGCGTATAAACAACTTTAATTTTTTTTTATCTCTGGTATCTAATACAGTCCTAAGTACAAAGAAAGTGCTCAATAAATGTTTGTTGAACTAACGTGGGAACTCTATAAACATTTTCTGTAATCACTGCACTAAATTTATGATACCTGTTATCAATCTGAAGGGCTATTTAGCAAAAAAGAACTGCTAGTGTGGACAAACAGGAAAAACCTGAATGTGGCCAACAGACTTTTAACAAGATGTCTGAAATACAAGAGTACTTCAAAAAAGTTTGTGGAAAAATTCGTATTCTCTTTTAATTCTATTTTTCCATTAACTTTTTGAAGTACTCTCATAATTTTTTTTTTTTTTTTTTTTTTTAAAGATGACCGGTAAGGGGATCTTAACCCTTGATTTGGTGTTATCAGCACCACGCTCAACCAATGAGCGAACCGGCCATCCCTATATGGGATCCGAACCTGTGGCCTTGGTGTTATCAGCACCGCACTCTCCCGAGTGAGCCACGGGCCGGCCCCCTCTCATAATATTTTTTACCATATGACGCAGCGTAGGAATGCAAATCTGTTGCTATGACTGCGGAAATAGTGATCTTAAAGATAAAGGTAGGTACTCGAATGATGTACCTTCAAACTGCAAGTCATCTACAGTTGCCATTCAGCCACTGGGTCTTCTCCCAATTATGAGGAAAAAAAATTTGCAGGGGTCTAAAAGGAAAAAATAAGTAAACTTAATAGAATAACAGAATAGTGTATCTGCAAACAAGTCTTGTTTCAGTATTAGAAACGGTATTGCTTTCCTTTGCCTCCTTTTTCAGTGACTTTACATAAACCCATTTGCCTCCTTTTTTAGGTTTAAACAAAAATAACCATTAAGCATCAGATATTATTAAAACTGTTATAAAAAAAACTAACCCTAGGGGTCCAAAGATTCCGTCCAATCTCACTCACTGTGTGAATGTTTAGGAGCCAGGTGCAGCCTGGAGATGGAAGAATGAGGAAGGGGAGACTGAGGTTTGAGAGGAGTGATGGGGACAGTGAAGAACAAAGGCAGTTCAGCCTAGCCATTTTAGGTTTAAACAAAAATAACCATTAAGCATCAGATATTATTAAAACTGTTATAAAAAAACTAACCCTAGGGGTCCAAAGATTCCGTCCAATCTCACTCACTGTGTGAATGTTTAGGAGCCAGGTGCAGCCTGGAGATGGATGAATGAGGAAGGGGAGACTGAGGTTTGAGAGGAGTGATGGGGACAGTGAAGAACAAAGGCAGTTCAGCCTAGCCTGTGGTTAAGGGCACAGGCTCTGGGGTCAGACAGACCTGAGTTTGATTGCCGATTCTGCTGCTTCTCTGTTGTGTGTGCGCTCCTCGGGGGCCTCAGTTTCCTCATCTGTAAAATGGGTTCATAAAGGTACCTACTCACACGGTGGTGGGGCCATTAAATGAGACAGTGCGTGTAAGGCGTTCAGCGCAAGGCCAGGCGATTAGTAGGTGCTGGAGTGTTGGAGACCCTGCAGCCTGGGACACCCCGAAGCAGAGGCAGTGGATTAAGGGGAGGAGCTGGGCCGCAGCGGCAGGAGATCTTGGGCCCCCTCAGCCCCTGACCGGCCCCGCAGACCTGGCCGCCTCACCTCGCGGGGTTCGGCGTCCAGCCGATCCCGGAAAGGCTCGGGCCTTAGAAGCTCCGCGCCGGTACTGGTCCAGCCGAGTTGCCGGAAGCCGGAGATCCGGAGGACGAGACTGCTCCGCTTCCTCGGCAGAGCCCCGCCTTCTTAAAGGGGCAGCAGCACCCAGAGAAGACGCTCCCAGAGACGTCAGCAGGCAGCTGCGCGCAGAGCCCGCTCCCTACTCTGCTCCTCCGGAGGGTGAGCCTCGGGTTCTTAAAGAGGCAGGCTGCGGTCGCCTCGCTCTAGGGGGCGCAGAGGACTCTTAAGAGTTTGGGAGTTTCTTACTGTTTGTTTATACCTTTTTCTTGTGGAAATATAAAATAGGGTGATGAAAGACCATTGTGAAAAGAAAAAATGTCACGGTTGTCACCAATCCCCCAGTTTCTTTTGGCCATAAAAATTTAACCAGTGCGGGAGTGAATGAGTCAATTTCATTCTGAGTTTGTGAATGAGTGATCGAGGGCAGAATGATGTCTCTTCATATGAGCAACCCCAGCAGTAATTTGTTTCTTCATTTTCGGCTTTTGCCCCTGGAGGGGCGGGGCTCGGGGGAGGAGATTGGTAGAGATCGGCCTCAATCACCTCTGTGTCCCCCTGCAAACGATGATAGGGTTGCTCTGCGTGGACCTGGAAACGTTTTGCTCTGCCTCTTGCCTTTGCTTGGTTAATTACCACACAGCCCTCCAGACTTAGGGAACCATTTCCTCCTCCTATGGGAAGGCTGCCTTCGCCTCCCAGGACTTCTTTTGCTCCCATAGTCACCTGGGCTTGCCAATACCACGGCATGTTTGCCCATCCCTGCCAGCCTATGAGTGCTCTGAGGGCAAGGACCAGGAATGATTCCGGTCTCTGGGTCGCCGGTGCCCAGACCAGGGCCGAGCACACAGTAATTGCTCACTGAGGGCTAATGTAGAGTGAAGACGTTCTTGCTGTCTGGAGCAGCATAAGCCCAATTCATGGCTCACACAACGTGGAACCTTGTGGTGACTTTGGCCTCGCCACACTGGGCCCTTGTGGCCAATTGGAAAGACATTGTAATTGTTTAATAATAACTAGAGAGAGAAAAAAATTTTTTTTGAATTGGAGTCATGATCAGATTTCGTACATGCAGTATCTCTAATTCTCAGACAATCCTGCAAGCTTGGGGTAATTATCCTCATTTCAGGTGTGCAAGTGTATCACACACCTCTTATGCCCTATTTCAGATCGTCTTGGTCTCACCTGCTGCTTATTTCATCACCACTAATCTTCTTCCAGCTTCAGCAGGTATAACCTGAGTGAGCTTCACCTCAAGCCCATGCTTCAGGCTTCTCAACTTTGTATCAAGGATGGTTTCTTGATGCCACAGGGTCACAGGACTGCTGGAACTGCTCAGCACCCAGACAGGTGCCCAAAAGTGCAGAGGTGGGGAGTGGTTAATGCCTCATGAGGCAAATCTGTGACCAATGGGGTCAACAGATAATGAATACATGCTTCTCCCTTTTCCCCTTCAGGTAGACGCCCTCAGACATTTCATATAGCTTTTAACTATCTTGCAGGATCAAGAAACCAAATGCCTTTGGAAGTGGCCAATTTGATAATGCATCCTTGCAACAGCTCTCCTTCCTCACCACTTTACAACCCCTGTCCTTCACTCCTAGTCCTTGAACTCACACTTGCCAGTAAACTACTCATATGAGGAACCCACTAAGGCATGTTGGTAGCAATAATGGCCCCAGAAGACAGAATCTCAGGTTGGCACTTTGGAACTGTACTGCTTACTAGTCAGATGGGAACAACAACCCCATTGCTGGTGGGGGGGGGGTTGTGGGGGAGTAGGGGATGTGATAACACCTAGAATAGAGTGGCATCACAATTACTAAGGCATCTATCTATGGTTGATTGGGATGAGGTTCGGGTAGAAAAAGTGTTGGGGTATCTAGTATACAGATATGTAGTACGTGCTGGAGGACAATGATAATTATAAGGATTATGGAATGGACTGGCTTTTTTAACTTCATTAGAAGCCTTAAAAAAAATATATAGGGTTAGAACTAACAGCTGTCAAGGCATTTGTGAAAGCTAGAGAGTCTCTATGGCAGCTTTGAAGGAGATTCTTATTCTTCTACAGGCTTGAGAAAGACTGGGCTGAAAATTAGGCCCAAGATCTGATTTTAAGAGTGGCAAAATTTCTTTTTTTTTTTTTTTCCTTTTTGTCTTTTTAATGACTGGTAACAGGATCGCAACCCTCGGTGTCGCGCCCGTACTGGGAACCGGCAACGGGATTGCAACCCTCGGTGTTGCGCCCGCACCGCGCTCAGCCAGTGAGCGGGAACCGGTCTCCACATGGGATCCGAACCCTCAGTGGGAGCGCGGTTGCGCTCCCAAGCAGCGCACTCTCCAGTGTGCCACCGGGCCGGCCCAAGAGTGGCAAAATTTCAAAGAAGACTGAAGGCACAGCCTTCACAGGTTTCCTCCATCAAAGTTGGGGCACTGACAGAAAATGAGTGGAACCTGAGAACTGGAATGGGGATACTTGGGTAGAAATGCCTGAGATTCTTGACCATCTCCTGCTTCCAGATTCCCTTGAATCTCCCACACAGGCAAAAGTAGTCCCCCCATTTTGCCAAAGAAAAGCAAACTCTTCTTGCTCAGAGAGCCTATCATGATAACCTTAACAACATTGCTTCAGACCAAGGGACCAACTTAATTGTAAAAAAAACTGCAACAGAGACACATGACCATGGGATCCACTGGTCTTACCATGTAAATCAGTCACCCAGAAGTAGGTGGCCTAATGGAATAGTGGAATAGCTTGTTACAGGCACAGCTAAGGCTCCAGCTTGGGTAAAACACTCAAGGGGATTAGGGTACTGTCCTCCAGCATGTAGAACATGCACTAAACTAATGGTTTATAAATTATTTACAATGGTGCTTTGTTTTAAATACCTAGGAGATTTGGATCTGCAAACCAAGGGGTAGCACTTTCTTTCACTTCCAGTGCACTCCACTCATGGAATTTGTGCTTCCCACCTCACAAGTTTAAGTTCTATTAGCTTAGAGGTCTTGGCTCCTGGGGGTGAGAGTTGGGAGAGTAAAAAACACTTCCATTCCACTAACAGTTCCACTGAGTTGGAAGCTGTAACTACCACCTAGAATTTTGGCTCCTCATGCCAATGCACCAGCAGGTAAAGAAAAGAGTGCTACATGGTGGGGATAATCAACCCTGATTAAGTTGAGACACTGGGGAGGATTATGTCGGGAATTTAGAAGATTCACTGAGCATCTCTTGGGATTTCCACACCCTGTGATGGTGGTTGTAGTGGATTGAATTATGTCCCCCCGCAAACTCATTGAAGCTTGAATTGTGTCCCCCCAAATTTTATATATTAGAAACTTAGACCCCCACTGTGACTGTTAAGAGGGTGGGAAATCCTATTATGGTAAATGAAAGGTAGAGACTTGGGAAAGTGACTGGATTGTAGGACCATGCCATAGTGAATGGATTAAAAATGTTGGTCGGGGCGTGGTTCTGAGGGCTTTAAGAACCCTCTTAAAGGGCTCTTATTTGAGAAGAGGAGAGTCTGTCTCTCACTGCTCTCTCTGCTTCCATCTTGCAATGTGAGTCCCCTGGATCACTGTTGCCACCACCAGGTAGACTTTGGACTTCCCAGCCTCAGAAACTGTAAGCAGTAAATTTTGTTTTCTTCTTAGATTACCCAGTTCCAGGTATTTCGTTATAAGCAACAGAAACGGACTAACAGTGGTAAATGGGTAACTGCAGCAACTGTAACCTGACAAGGGCATCTAAGTGCTCAGATCGCCCAGGAGTGGAAGTCTAGGTCAATCCAAAGTGCTGGCTGAGGGCAAGGGAAATCTAGGACAGGTAGTGGAGGAGGGAAATGATGAATATTAACTTTGGCCTTGACACTCCTTGCAGCAGCAGGGAGTATGGTTTGTTTTAATAACCCTCTTACATCAATTCTTTGTAGACCAAGGCTGGCCTCTGCTGCCTTGAAAGGGACTCTGAGAGGTTGGACCTGTTCCTCCCAATCTTAGGGAAGCAGTGAGGATATCCTGATATCACAAAAACAGAGGGTCCATATTATAGAGTGGGGGAGGCTAATATTATACAAGGCACAAACATATATGTAGACTGCATCAGGTTCTTCTCAAGCATCACTTCAGGTCTTCTTGGCCTCGCTGTCTTGTCTTCCAGTCACCTCTGTCATGACCAGTTCTGTGTGGGCTTCTCACAGGTACTACCTCTCAGTAACTTACCTCAGAGCTTCTCCACTGGACCCCTCTTTGTGTCCACACATGTATCCTGGAAAGGTGGGGGAGTTAACATTCCATGGGGCAAACCTTTGACTGCGGGACAATGGATAAATGTTTCTCACATTTCTTCCGGACAGATGGTCCTGAGATTCATTTTACACAACCTCTCAAATGTCTGAAGTGGTATGTTGATGCTGTGTCTTTGTCTTAGCTCTCTCTCCTTCCCTGCTTCATTCCCCTGAACTTCACTCCTGGCCTGTCTGCAAGTCGATTTCTCTTTCTAGCCTTTATTATGCTAACTTGACAGAAACTTAATCTCAGACAGTTCAGCATCCTCCCCTTTCCTTGGAGTTGTATCTCAGTTCCTAAGGGCTTAGGTGGCCAAAGCTTTAGGTGGGGCCCACTTGGTCCTTGGTGTCATCTCTCGACACTGACATCCCTGGGTCATCCATGGCCCCTTCATTTGGAAAGTCACTGAGGGTATATCCTTATTCCCACAGCAAAGCCTCTTCAACCCCAAGAATGCTGTCTACCATTTCCAGGGTGAGCTTCTAGGAATCATTCTCTGCTTTCACACTGTATTATTAGTCAGTTTTCTGTTACTTATAACAGAGTACCTGAAACTGAGTAATTTATAAAGAAACAAAATTTATTTCTTACAGATCTGGAGGCTGGGAAGTCCAAGGTCTTGGGGGCACATCTGATGAAGGCCGTTTTGTTGGTGGGGACTTTCTGCAGAGTCCCAAGGTGGTGCAGGGCATCCCAAGGCAAGAGGGCTGAGTGTGCTAATATGCTCAGGTTTCTCTTCTTCTTATAAAGCCACCAGTTTCACTCCCATGATAAACCATTAATCCATTCACCCATTAATCCATTCATTCACTAATGGATGAATAGATTAATTCATTCTTGAGGGCAGAGCCTTCATGATCCAATCACCTCTTAAAGACCTCACCTTTCAAATACCATAGTGAGATTTCCCACCTTCTTAATACTCTTACACTGGGGACTAAGTTTAAACATGAGTTTTGGAAGGGACATTCAAACCACAGCATGCAGTACACTGAAGTATGGTAAATCTCTGCTGTGCTAAGCCCCACTTCCCTAGACAAAATACTTGATCATTTTCTCTCTTCGGGGTCTTTCTACCTTGAGATGGAATTCTTAGGGCTCTGCCTGGGAATTAAGGCTCAGATCCTCTCTTTTCTTGGGGTTCACAGATTAGGGTTTATCCTAGGGAGATGGCACACAAGAGGACCCCATTTCAAGAGAACATCCACGTCTGCACTGTTATTATTACTCAAATTCCTTCTTCCCTGCCCAGCCTGAGGAGTCTTTTTCTAACTTAGCTCTTATTCGTGAATCTTCTTCTTGTCCACTCTCCTGAGGACCTACATAAGCCTTTAAAACTAAAAAAACCTGAAGAGATTCCCTTTTTCTCTGCACTTTGCTACTTCTCTTCCCTAGGCAATTCACTCAGTTAACTAAAAACCAAAGGTTTAGCATAAGGGTGCACACAGGAATAATGGAGGCAGGTATTTGGCTGGGAAGCCATGAGAACCTGAGAGTAGCACTATGGTTCTAACTCAAAAGAAAGAAGGCCACCCAGGATCCAAGGCAGCTCTAGCAACTGGGTTTGCCATCATTTCTAAGCAGCAGGAGTCCCCCAATTCCTAAATTGACACTTGGTCATTATGACTCCCCTACATCTCACACTGAGGTGGGTCCTTCTGAGGGTACAATGAATCAAAGAGATAGAGCTCCCACTTAAACAGAATGAGGGAAGGTGGAGGGAGAGGGGAAGCTGAGGAGCACTTCTTGCTCTGATGGACAGGGACTGGGGGTGGAGGGGATACTCCAAAAATAAGAGCTTTGGTTAGGGGATGCTGACCGAGTCCCCTGGCTATCCATGAAAGTGAAAGCTGGAGACCACACAGCTGACCCATGTCACGAGCAACACCCATCCCAAGGAGAAGGCTGCAGTGCCTTACTGACTCCAGGGGTCACAAATGAGGGATGGGCAGTTGGAAAAACCACTTTAATCACTTACTTTTGGCCTCTTTTCCTTTCTTTATGTGCCTGGTGTTAAGGGCTTAGGATGTTTGAACCCAGTGTGTGGGTGACGGAGAACTTGAATAGACATACTTCTGAGCAACAAGTTGCTCAGGCTAGTCCAGAGCCATCCTGCAACAAGCAGGTGTATTAGTCTGTTTTGTATTGCTATAACAGAAATACCTGAGACTGGATAATTTATGAACAAAAGAGGTTTATTTGGCTTACGATTCTGGGACAGCTGCATGTGGCACAGGCCTCCAGCTGCTTCTACTCATGGCAGAAAGTGGCAGGCAGCTGGCGGGTACAAACAGATCACATGGCGAGAGAAAGCAAGAGAGAAAGGGAGAGAGAGGAGGTGCCAGGGTCCTTTAAACAATCAGGTCTCGCGGGAACTAATAGAGCGAGAACTCACTCACTACCCCTCCTCCCCCAGGGTAAGCACTAATCCATTCACGAGGGACCCACCCCCATGACTCAGTTTCCAACACTGCCACATTGGAGATCAAATTTCCACATGATTTTTGAAGGGGACAACACATCCAAACTCCATCAACAGGGCACAAAATTCACATGTGTCCCCACCCCCCCACCACCAAAATTTGGTTATGATAATCTGTAAGCAAACCACATACATTTTTTACAACAAAACAGGAAATTTCAAAGAACTTTGAAAACTGCAATGGGCTAGAACCAGATACTCAATAGTTAGAGGTACCTGGGAGATGAAGTTGATAAGCCTGGCCTGGGACTCTTTCCTTAGCTTGGCCTGCATTCTGTTGCATGGCTGGGGCCTGTTTGGTAGGGAGAGGGTGAGTGACTGGCCTTGGTCATACAGCTGGGTAGAGTTCAGGACAGTGTAGTGCTAGAGCATGTTTGAACCAGCTTATGAGAGCCAATTGTTAAATTTTCAGGAATTCTGTGGGCCAGTTATTAAACCCAGTCATTAAATATTAAATGATACAAACTTAAAATAAATTATATTAACAACAGAGGTAATAAATAATATTCAAAACATCACTTCCTACATTTTTTTTATATTTTATTATTATCTATGCTCTTGAGGTTACTTATGTCTATTTTACATGTATGGTGTGCAAGTAAGCATCTCTTGCAACTCCATGTACATAGTAATGTCACACAGGGTAGCTTAAAATCAGGAATGGTGGAATTATTTACATTACAGAAATCAGCAAATGCTACATATCTGGGGTTGGTTTATCATTATGTTAAAAACGTTATGTTATATTGTCTATATAAAAGCTGGCAAACTTTTTCTATAAAGACCAGATTAGTAAATATTTTCTTTTTTTTCTTAATTTTATTTACTTTTATTTTTTCCTTTTTTAAAAATTCTCCTTGGGATTCGTAAATATTTTCAACTTTTTGAATCATACAGTCTGTTGCAACTACTCAACTCTGCTGTTGTAGCACAAAAGCAGACATAGACAAAAGTATAAATGAACAGGCAGGCTGTGTGCCAATTAAACTTAATTTACAAAATTAGGTGAGGGACAGATTTGGCCTGTAAACTACAGTTTGCCAACCCCTCCCTGATCTAGATTCAAGATGGTGATGGAGACAATGTTAATAATGCAGATTAAATATAAAATCTGTAGTGTTCGGGGCCGGCCCGTGGCTCACTCGGTAGAGTGCGGTGCTGATAACACCAAGGCCCCGGGTTCGGATCCCATATAGGGATGGCCGGTTTGCTCACTGGCTGAGCGTGGTGCTGACAACACCAAGTCAAGGGTTAAGATCCCCTTACCGGTCATCTTAAAAAAAAAAAAAATCTGTAGTGTTCTATGTGTAGTAGTAATAGTGTGAATATCACAAAAAAATTGAGGCAGTATTCTTCGAGTATCCAAAAACAAGTTGCTCACATCATGAATGAACAAATGAAATTGTTTTTTCAATTTCATCTTACTCCTTAACTTACAGGAAAATATTAACCAACATTCATGTCCAAACTATCCTTGTTTATCAGTTGCAAACATATGGGGGCTATAGAAAGAAGCACTTGGCAAAAATCAGTGAAGGTGTTCTGTGAGAATCAATTAACTGTATAGAATTTACAATAAGGAATATTGTATGTTTTATTATTATTTGTAAATTATTTACTAAAATCCATTATATCAGTAGAATTTAGAATAAACTTATATATGTATATATGCATAATTAAATACGTATATATGCATACTTTTTTTTTAGGGTACCAGTGGTTAAACATTTAGGTTCAGGCCCAGGTCTCTCACCAAAGCCCTAACTCTTCCTCCTCACTGGCTATAGGAGAAGGCTTGCAGTAGCTCAGTGCTCTCCAAACCTCAGCCATCCAGGACCTCCACCACGATTTCTGTCAGACCTGAGAATACCTGTAACTAAAATACCTTATTTATGTAATTCTCCTCTGCCTTGGAACAAAACATGACAAGTGGTTAATATCTTGGCTTTGCAGATATCATAAACCAATCTGTATCCGTTGGCTAACTCTGTCTATAATGTCCGCATTGTTTTTTTCCCACAGAAATCCTTAATTTTGATTTAGTCAAATCCATCCATTTTTTTCCTTTTTGATTTGTGCTTTTCAGGTCTTTATATAAAAACCCAATGTTTTTATATAAAAAACAAAGTTATTCCCTATTATTTTCTTCTATTAATTTATGGTTTTGCTTTTTATATTTTTAGGTATTTGTTTATTTATCTATTTATTTGCATTTACTGGTTTATTGTAAAGGATAAAACTCAGAAATAGCCAAATGAAGAGATGCACAGGGCAAGGTTTGGGGGTGAGGCATGGAGCTTTCATGCCTTCTCTGGGGCACTACCTCCCAGCACATCCACATGTTCATCAATCCAAAAGCTCCATTTGTAGGCCTTTTGTCCATCTGGAGTCTACTATGCTGTAATGTAAGTTTCCAGCTGTAATTTTCTCCATAATCATGAACCAATTTACTCACAAATTCATCTTTTCCCCACTAATCTGTGGTGTCATCTCCATAACATGTATCAGCTCAGATAGATTGTTTTTTCTTTTTATTAGTTCAGATAGATTGATAGGTAATGTATCTTTTAATTTGGCTCCCTATTCTTCCTGCAGCCACTACCATCCATTCTGTTCTTTAAATTACTCTGGCTTTGTTTTATTTCTTTATGCTCTTCTTTTTCAAAACTGACTTAGCCTTTTTTTTTTGTATTTGATTATATCTGCATATAATGAGATTAGTAAATTTCCTTTCTATCTTATTATGCTTTTTTTTCTTTGATTTATTATATTGGCCAGGATTAATTTCTCCACTGAGTTTACTAGGGGTTTTGAGGTATATACATATACATATACATATATATATATATATATATATATGCACACACACACACACACACACACACACACCTCAAATTTATATTTCCAATTAATGAAGCTTCCTCTTATTTTCAGTTTTCTTAAAGATTTTCTTTTAAAAATATAAATAGATTTTGAATTTTATTAGAGGCTTTTTCTAGGTTTAATGAAAAATCATGTGACATTTCTACCTTAGTCCACTAAAATTATGTGCAGTAAAAGATTAACTCAACAGATCCAAGTGTCCAAATCTTGCATACTTCAAAAAAAGGTTTAACCCTTGCCTGGCTTCTGGGTGATAACCTCTAAGCCCTTGGAATATTCTGCATAGAGTGTCTTTGTTTACCTAAGGCTTTGAGCCATGCCAGATAGTTCATGCTAACAATGTGATTTATGGTACAAACCTTGGGCCGTGTGGTATCAGTTTGATGTCCGGAGGGTTTGAAGATGGA